>NC_058403.1:55187568-55401984 GCF_002201575.2 Neomonachus schauinslandi
TTTTTTTTTTTTTTTTTTTAAGATTTTATTTATTTATTTGACAGAGAAAGACACAGCGAGAGAGGGAACACAAGCAGGGGGAGTGGGAGAGGGAGAAGCAGACTCCCTGCCGAGCAGGGAGCCCGATGCGGGACTCGATCCAGGGACTCCAGGATCATGACCTGAGCCGAAGGCAGTCGCTTAACCAACTGAGCCACCCAGGCGCCCTAGTTGCACGTCTTTAACTTGCATAGTTTACCTCCCAATCATGTAATGTTAGTTCCCATACATAGTGTGAATATATTGAAACTTACCTTATATTTTAAATTGTGTTATTGTTATACACTTTAATTATACAGTGTTTCTATATTTACCTTAGTCAATTATCTTATGAAGAAATTAAAGTTTAAAAATTACCTTTTACATTTGCCCATAATCCTACCATTTTAGTGCTCTTCATTGAGTGTGTATGTGTGTGCGTGCATGCACAATACCTAAGTTTTTATCTGGTATCATATTTCTTCTGTTTGAAAAACTTCCTAAAATATTTCTTATCCTACATTGGGGAACTCTGTCAGTTTTTGTCTAAAAAAGTCTTTACCTTCATTTTAAAGGTGTTTCTTGGGGCGCCTGTGTGTCTCAGTTGGTTAAGCATCTGCCTTCAGCTCAGGTCATGATCCCAGGGGCCTGGGATCGAGCCCCATGTTCTGCTCTATGCTCAGTGGGGTGTCTCCTTCTCCGTCTCCTCCCCGCTCTTGCTCTATCTTGCTATCTCTCTCTCTCTCAAATAAAAAAATAAAATCTTTTTAAAAAAAGTGTTTCTTTTTGCTTTTGGTACCATAAAGATGTCATTGTATTATCTTCTGGCTTGCGTAGTTTCTGACTAGAAGTCTGCTATCATTCTTATCTTTGTTCCTCCACAGTTAAGGTTACTCCTCCATCCTTCTGGTTTGAGTTTATCTTTGATTTTCAGCAGTTTGGCTATCATATGTATAGGTTTTTGTTTGTTTTTGTTTTTGTTTTTAATTCTACTGAGCTTCTTAGATCTGTGATTAGTTTTGTAATGGGTTGAATGGTGGTCCCCCAAAAGGTACGTCCACACTCTAATCCTTGAGGCCTTTGAATGTTACCATATTTGGAAGTAAGGTCTTTGCAAATGTAATTAAGTAAATGATCTCAGGATAGAGATCACATTGGATTGCCTGGGGGATCCTCAGTCCAATGGCAAGTATACTTGTAAGAGACACACAAAGGAGAGACACAGAGAACAGGCCATATGAAGAGGGAGACAGAGATTTGGGTTATGCAGCCACAAGACAAGGAGTATCTACAGCCACCAGAACCTGGAAGAGCCAAGGAAGGATTGTCCTCTAGAGCTTGTAGACAAAGTATGGCTCTCTAACCACCTTGATTTCAGACTTCTGGCCTCCTAGAATTGTGAGAGACTAAACTTCTGTTAAAACAGAAAGCCACCAAATTTGTGGTAATTTATTACATCAACACTAGAAAACTAATATAATTGTTTTTCCTTCTTTTGGGGAAACTTCTATTTCTTCTTGTATTTCCTGAGCTAATATACACATGAATGGAATTAATCATTGCTCCATTTTTTGTTGCTGTTCCTAGCATTTTTTTTTGGCTTTTTTTTTTTTTTTACATAGTTTCCCCCTCTACTGATGTTTTCCAGTTTCCTGTATTTTGTCTATCTATTGTAGTAGCTGGTTTCTGCTTATGTCTTTCCTGTATGAACAGTTGATCTTAGACTAAGCCCTGCAGGTGAGGCAGTTTGTTGCTCTTCTTTCAGGGGCTTAAGTTTTATTCTGTGTAGGAGAGAAGAGTCCAGTGAAGCATGTGGAGTTTTGTTCCTTCCCTTCAGTCATTGATCACCTGAAGGCCTGTGCCACCAAATAGGTCTCTATCTCCTGTTCTTCTCCTGATCTCTTACAAGCACCTGGAGGAGGCCACAGATCTAAGAAGCTCACCTGGAGAGTCACTAAGTGGTATAGACTCACCTTGTCTAGGGGCTTTCAGGTATCTTTAATTGACATGCTAGCATGCATGGCCTTTCAGAATCTGTTAAAAATTTGTTTTATTCTTATTCACTTCTATGACTGCCACTCCTTCTTGTGCTCTTCCAAATGTAAAACAGCACATTGGTCTCATCTCTCCTCAGAGGGATTTATAATTTTTAGAATTCAGTTTCCTTGCAACTTCATGCATACTTTAGGTTCAAATAAAAAAGTAATATCTGTAAATTATTTTACTTCTTATAGTTAAGTGGGTATAATGATGGGTTGTAGCTTTCTAAATCCTAAGGAGAAACAAAATTCTCTTTTATTACTTTTTCAATTCTGATATTTTTTTAATCTATTTTTTTTCTTTTTACTCTCTATTTTGTTTATTGACTTCTTTTTCTTTCGTTCACGATCACTTTTTTGCCATAGCTTTATCTATGTTTCTTTCGTTCATGATCTCTTCTTTGCCTTAGGTTTATCTATGTTATTTATATTTTCAAGGAACGAGTTTTTGGTGTTGTTAATATTGACTTTGTTATTATTTTTCTCTATTTCCTTGATCTCTGTTCTCATTTATATTATCTATTTTCTTATTTTTTATTTGTATTTATTAGAGTGCTATATCCCAGGTTTCAATTCTTTCCTAATAAATATATTTAGTAAAGTTCTCTCAAAGAACTGCTTCAACTGTTTACCACAAATTTTGATATGTAGTGTTTACACTATTTTTGGTTTCAGTTCTAAATATTTAAAAATATCTATATGAATTACTTTTTATCTTAAGGATCAGAGGCTTATGGTACTTATTTTAACTATTTGAATATTACTTATTTCTTTTTTTTTTTAAAGATTTTATTTATTTATTTGACAGAGAGAGAGAGACTGCGAGAGCAGGAACACAAGCACGGGGAGTGGGAGAGGGAGAAGCAGGCTTCCCGGTGAGCAGGGAGCCTGATTCAGGGCTCGATCCCAGGACCCTGGAATCATGACCCGAGCCGAAGGCAGACACTTAATGACTGAGCCACCCACGTGCCCCTGAATATCACTTATTTCTTACTTTATGGCATTTTGTTAAAAAATATCTATGCTATTGAATTTGGGAATTCATTGACTCTTTTTGTGGTCTGACATGATCAATTTTTTAAAGCATTTCATGGTACTCAAAAGAAAATAATATAGTCTCTCTCCACAGTTTTATAAATTGATTTCACTTAGTATATTACTTGAAATTCATCTAATGAAGTTAGGTGAATAAGGTATTAGGACCTTGATTTCATACATAATAAAAAAATGAGCTCAGAGAACTCAAGACATTTATAGAATTTAATTCACTGCATAAATATTAGATCCAAGGACAAAACCAAGTCATTCTATTCACTTATAATTCAACATTATTTCTCTTTATTATTATATTGAAATCAGAATAATATACAAGATAATTGAATTGAAATATTATAAAATGTCAAAAGATAAGTATCACACCCCAGTCAAATTTAACGGGTAAAAATTAGTCACTTTTATAGACTATTCTTGCTAGGAGTTGCAAATGCAGAATTTTGGGGCTGTTATGCAGGAGACTCAAGCGTTCATAAGTAATTAGGATTATATGACTTCTAAGGTACTTTTATGTCCTGAGATACTATGGTTGTAAGAATAGGGATATTATAACTAGAGCTTCTTTTTTTTTTTAAATTAAAATAGTATTTGAATATTAAGTTTTTTTTCTCAATGGTTTGAATAAAAAACATTTTGCAGCTTGAGAATAAATATTTTAAATTTCAACTAATAATGTTAAATTCTGCTGTTGCACCTTATGCCTGATTATGAAAAAAGCCATTAGAATGATTTATCTGAATTTAAGACTAAACTTTTAAAGTTTTAAAGCTTCCCTCTACCATAGCAACAATATTTCATAAGTTTTTTTGCTTACCGCTATCCCACTGATAAATTTCTAGGCAAAATTATTTAAAATTTTCCCAATTTTTTTTTATTTAAATTCAATTAAGTAACATATAGTGTATCATTAGTATCAGATGTAGAGTTGAGTTATTCATCAATTGCATATAACACCCAGTGCTCATTACATCATGTGCTTTCCTTAATGCCCATCACCCAGTTACCCCATCCCCCTCCCCCCTCCCCTCCAGCAAGCCTTTTTGTTTGTTTCCTATAGTTGAGAGCCTCTTATGGTTTATCTCCCTCTCTGATTTCATCTTATTTTATTTTTCCCTCCCTTCCCCTATGATCCTGTTTTTTTCTTAAATTCCGTATATGAGTGAAACCATATGATAATTGTCTTTCTCTGATTGACTTATTTAGCTTAGCATAATACCCTCCAGTTCCATCCATGTCGTTGCAAATGGTAAGATTTCATCCTTTTTGATGGCCAAGTACTATTCCATTGTGTATATATACCATATATACCACATCTTTATCCATTCATTTGTCGATGGACGTCTGGGCTCTTTCCATAGTTTGGCTATCGTGGACATTGTTGCTATAAACATTGGGGTGCAGGTGCCCATTCAGATCATGACTTTGTATCCTTTGGGTAAATACCTAGTAGTGCAATTGGTGGGTCTTAGGGTAGCTCTATTTTTAACTTTTTGAGGAACCTCTATCCTGTTTTCCAGAGTGGCTGCACCACCTTGCATTCCCACCAACAGTGTAGGAGGGTTCCCCTTTCTCTGCATCCTTGCCAACATCTGTTGTTTCCTGACTTGTTCATTTTAGCCATTCTGACTGGTGTGAGGTGGTATCTCATTGTGGTTTTGATTTGTATTTCCCTGATGTCAGTGATTTTGAGCATTTTTACATGTGTCTATTGGCCATTTGTACGTCTTCTTTGGAGAAATGTCTATTCATGTCTTCTGCCCATTTCTTGATTGGATTATTTGTTCTTTGGGTGTTGAGTTTGATAAGTTCTTTATAGATCTTGGATACTAACCCTTTACCTTATAAGACATTTGCAAATATATTCTCCCATTCTGTAGGCTGTCTTTTGGTTTTGTCAACTATTTCCTTTGTTGTGCAAAAGCTTTTTAGCTTAATGAAGTATTTATCAATGAATTTTTGAAGCACCAGGTTTACAAAACAAGATTCTCTGTATAAATGGCACTAAACTCAAGATATCAAGAAAAAATTTTAAAGGAATATGTATCTTAAATAGATGCAAAAAAATCAAGCTTACTCATCCAGAGGATGTATTTCACAAAAATGAATAAAATCAATGAATGTTAATCAGACAAAACCTTTATTTAACCAAAAAATGGAGGATTTCTGTTTTAATATATATCTCACTCTATGACATCTCAATAAAATGAAAATTGTTTAAATAGGAATGCTATGTTAAAAAATGTGTAAGGCATTAGCCTTGGATGTTACTGTGATGATGGCATTCTTTCCTTGAAGGCCTCAGGCAAAGTACGGGATTTCTTGGGTTGAAATATGTAATTTTAGTTCTAATTACTTCCATTCAGAATAGGTTTATGTTCAGATTTCCCTTCACTTTTTAAAAAATATTTTATAAATTAATATATAGTAAAATAAGCTCTTTTTTTGGTGTACAATTTTGTGAATGTACATGGGTGTTCATTCATATAACTACTACCAAACTCAGTTTACAGAACACAATTTCAATATCCCCCAAATTCCCCCCCCCCTTTTTTTTGCAGTTATACCCTCCCTCATTCCTAATAACTGGCAACTGCTCACTGTTTTGATGTAGGAAAAACGTTATTAGGTTTCGAAACAGACGGCCAAGAAAGAATTCTTGAGACATCTTTGGTGCAAAACAGTGGTTTATTAAAGCACGGGGACAGGACCCATGGTCAGAAAGAACTGTTGTACCGGGGTTGTGAGGGGTGGCTGATTATACACTATGGGGTTGGGGGAGGTAAGGAAAAAGGGAGGTTTCAAAAGAACTTTCATATGCTAAGGAAGACCTACATACCAGAGGCCTTGCCATTGTCAAGTTAAGGTCGTTTTTTCCCCTCTAGCCAGGTATTAACATTAAGATAGTTGGGAGATTCCTGGAAGAAGGTTACACCAGTCCCACCCAGGAGTGGGGAGTGGGGAGTGGGGAGAGGTTGCAGGGTGTCAGCTTATGCTTTGTCTTCAGCCAGCCTTCTGCTCCTTCATCAGTTTCACTCTTCTCTGTTATATAACTTAGTCTTTTCAAAAATGTCCTGTTAATAAAATCATATAGTATATTACCTTTGAAACACGCTCCTTATACTCAGCCTAATGCCTTTAAGATTCATTAATGTTAGTGTGGGTATTAAGAATCTGTTCCCTTTTAATGCTGATGGTTTTTTTGAGAGATTTATAGTAGTTTGTATATTCAGTTTTCTAGAAACATTTGGATTGTTTCTAATTTTAGCCATTATTGATAAAGCTATTATAAACATTCATGTATAGGTTTTTGTGTGAACATAAGTTTTGTTTTGTTTTGTTTTGATTTGACTTGATTTGATTTTCTAGGTTCAATACCCAGGATTACTAAGTCATGTGGTAAATTAGATTTTGCATCCCTAGCAGCTCTGGATTGGAGTTCTAGTTGCTTCTCATCCTCACTAGTGCTTGGTATTGGCAGCTTGTTATATTTTAGATATTCTAATAGGTATGTAGTGCTATAGGATTGTTGTTTCAATTTATATTTCCCTTAAAGATAATGGTAGTAAGCATCTTCTTATATACTTGTCATTCACATATCCTCTTTGATAAACATATGAAAAGGTATGCAGTAACTCTCCTCTCAAGATTATGGTGCTTTAAAAGCCCCACTCCTTCAGGCTCCTTGCTCAGGGGGGAGTTGGCCCCCCCCCCCCCTTGCCTGCCGCTCCCCTTGCTTGTGTGCTCTTTCTCTGACAAATAAATAAATAAAATCTTTTAAAAAAAAATCCCACTCCTAGGTATTTACACAAGTAAATTAAAATTTAAATTGGGAAGAATTTGCATATGTGACAGTGTGAAGATCTCCACATACCTGGTTTTCAGCAAAATTATTTTAAAAATAACCATTTAAAATCTCTGGAAATGTTCCAAACATTCATACAGCTAATGAAGAAATATTCAAAAATCTATACTAAAAATTCAGTAATAATAGGAAATTTTGTAGTATTTGGACTGACACCCACTCTCTTCCTTTACCATCCCTACTCAACATGACAGAAACTACACTCCAGACTGGTACAACCAAGAACACAGAGATGCCCCTTCCCCCAGCTCTCAGTCTAAAAGGCTATGTTCCCATGATGGGAAGAACAGCAGCCTTTCTCATCCTACCCCCAGCTACCAGTGGTGAGATAAATTCCAGGAAATTGCAACTGACAGGTGGGGATTCCTTTCTTCCACCTTACCCTTGCCCTCCCCTATGAAGTGGAGCTCCTAAGATGGTTCTTCCATCCTGGAAGAGGCAAGCCTAGAAGATCGGAGGCTATTGCTCCACCTCCACCAAGCATCCAGCTTCTAAAGTGGTGATGTTATTCAGAGATGCAAACCATCGTCCCAACCCCCAGCCTCAGAGTTACAGTCCAGAAATTTTGCCTTGGAGGGGGGAAACAGAGTCTGAAAAAGACAGCTTCTAACTTGTCCCAAGGGAACTGACTTCATTTACAACACAAAGTGGAGAAATTCAAACCTAAGAATGCTCTCAAAAACAGTGGAGGTTATGGCAAATGGCAACTGGGAGGAGAGTGGTAGATTCTTTGGAGATCTTAGTTAAACCACACTGGCTAGTTTGCTTGAGAGAGCCTGGTGTAGAACTTATCTCAGGCACTAACCCAGAAACTGTCCCTTCAAAGGAGCCTAAATTTCATTTGTTTAGTTTGTGGAGCAATTTATGCCCCAGGGCATTGTTGGAAACAATAGAGCAATAAGCAAGCAAATAGTGGAGTTTTACAGCCAAGTGTGGTCAGGGAAAGAGACAGTTAAATGGGGTCCTGCCGAAACAACTTTTATCCCAGGGTGATTGTGGGCATGCCAAGATTGTGCCCCATGAGAAGCAACGTAAGAGATTTAATACTGTGTGGGGATGGGTGGGAGGGTTGGGTTAGAAATAGACTTCACTAAAATAATCCAGCCAATCACTAAGTAAATAAACAAGCAAGTAATAACAACAAGCCCCAGAAGTGAGAAACTGGTACCTACAGATGCTGTACTATATTGTCTAAAACATCTGGTTTCCAACAAAAATTTGTGAGACATGGAAAGAACCAGGAAAATATAACCTAGTCACTTAAAAAGTTCAGGCAACATGTTGTGAGAACAACCAGATATTCGAGTTAACTGAAAAAGACTTAAAAGTATCCATGATAAATATGTCCAATAGCTAAAGGAAACCATGATAAGAAGATATGATGACAATATCAGATCAAACAGAGAATCAGTAAAGATATAGAAATTATTTTTAAAAAATGAAAATTCTGGAGATGAAAATATAATAATTGAGATAAATTCACCAAAGGCACTTAACAGTTTATTTGAACTGCCAGAAGAAAGAATTAGTAAACTTGGAGGTAGATTGATAGAGATTATGCAGTTTAAAGAACAGAGAATGAGCACTGGGTGTTACACACAACTGTTAAATTATTGAACACTACATCTGAAACTAATGATGTACTATAAGTTGGCTAATTGAATTTAAATTAAAAAAAAGGAAAAAAAAGATCAGAGAGAACAAAAAGTGAAGTAAAATAAACATAGGCTCAGAGAAATGTGGATCACTGTTAATAGCACAGCAACATATGTGTATGGAAAGGAGAGTGGAGCAGAGGGAGAAAGGAGCAGGAAAATAATCAAAGAAATAATAGCTGAAAACTTCCCAAATTTAATGGAAAACAGTAACTTGTACACCCAGGATGTTCAACAAACTCCATGTAGAATAAATGCAAAGAGGGCGCCTGGGTGGTTCAGTAGGTTGTGCATCTGCCTTTGGCTCAGGTCATGATCCGGGGGTCCTGGGATTGAGTCCCACATCAGGCTCCCTGCTCAGCAGGGAGACTGCTTCTCCCTCTGCCCCTACCCCTTGCTTGTGCTCTCTCTCTCATGCTCTCTCTCCATCTCTCTCAGATAAATAAATAAAATCTTAGAAAAATAAATAAATAAATGCAAAAAGATCCTTAAACAGACACATCAGAATAAAATGCTGAAAGCTAAAGAGAATATTTTCTTTATGTGAAATGCCCAGAAAAGGCAAGATCAGTGATTGTTTAGGGTAGAGGAGGGATGTACAGAGATATGGAGGTGATTGCTAAAGGGTACAGAGTTTCTTTTCTGAGGTAATAGAAATGTTCTAAATTGTAATTATCCTTGCATATGTCTGTGAATATACTAAATACTATTGAATTATATACTTTAAATGGTAAATTACACATTTTGTGAGTTACAGCTCAGTAAAGTTGTTTAAACATTATTACATTTATACAAAGACCTATACATAAATGTTTATAAAAGTTCTATAGTTCATAATCTTGAATAACTATAAACAATCCAACATGCCCTTTAACACATATATGGATAAACAGTCTATGCTTCCACCTGAAAATGGATAATACTCAGCAATAAAAATTAAGAACTATTGATTCACACAATACATAGACAAATCTTGCAGGTATTTGGCTAAGTAAAGGAAACCAAACCCAAAAGGCTGTATTTTATATGTTTATAAAGCAAAAACAAAAACAATAAAGCAAAAACATAGGGGTAGGAAAAAAGTACATGAAGAGGGTCAACCAAGATGGTGACATAGGAGGCTTCTGAGTTTCACTCCTTCCACAGATGCATTGAATGTATAGCTATACATGGAGCAGTTCTCTCTGAAAGAGATTCAGACTAGCTAAGTGACTTTTGAACATTGGACAAATGAGAAAATACCCAGATCAAAATAGGTAGGAAAGGCTGAGACATACTTTTGCCACGAACTCCAACCCCAATAGAGTACTATACAATACGGAGGGAACCCACGACTACTAGCTTTTCCCTGAGGAAAAAAAGGTTTAGGATCTACATCTAGTTCCCTAAATTCAACTTCCACCGGAGGGATGGGCTCCCAAAACAGCTAGATCCGAAAGTCAACAGGGCTTGTATTTACAGGATCCCTGGTGCAAAGAAACAGTTATTAACAAGCTTGCAACCACTCATCCGTGCTATCCCCACAGAGCTCAGTGTGAATTGAACAGGCAAAATTGTCCATCTGCCTGTCTTTCCCTGAGAGAAGGTTATCTGAATACTTTAAAAGCTGCTGCCTGAAGACCAGTCTCTAATTTAGGATGGACCAGGAAATAACAAAATTACCATAAAACAATTAACACTGTGCTTTTGATGTGTATTATTTCTCTGATGCTGAGTCCACAATAGTAACCAAAATGAGGAAAGAGCCCGGATGTCCATTGACAGATGAATGGATAAAGAAGATGTGGTATATATATATACAATGCAATATTGCCCAGCCATCAAAAAATGAAATCTTATCATCTGCAACAACATGGATGGAACTAGAGGGTCTTATGCTAAGTGAAATGAGATTCAGAGAAAGACAATTATCATATGGTTTCACTTATATGTAGAATTTAAGAAACAAAACAGAGGATCATAGGGGAAGAGAAAAAAATAAAACAAGTTGAAGTCAGAGAGGAAGAGAAACCACAAGAGACTCTTAATCATAGGAAACAAACTAAGGGTTGCTGGAGGGGAGAGCAGTGGGGGGGGATGGGGTAACTGGGTGATGGGCATTAAGGATAGCACGTGATGTAATAAGTACTGGGTATTACATAAGACTGATGAATCACTGACCTCTACCTCTGAAACTAATAATACATTATATGTTAATTAATTGAATTTAAATTTTAAAAAATATGATGCTTAAATACTAAAAAGAAAAAGCTACAGCAATTAAGACAGTTTGGTACTGCACCAGGATAAACAAAGGGAGAAATGTAACAGAATAAATAATGTAAAACAGATCCATGTATTTATGGTCACTTGATTTAACTCAAATGTGAAAAATATAATGTTATGAAGGAATCATGGACTTTTTAATAAATGGGACTCTGTTAATTGAACATAAAAAAAAAAAGAACCAAAGTTTTTCTTAGAGGAACTTAAATTATTTCCCTGTGCCTTTGAGATGCAACTGTTAACTCTTATCTAGGCTATCTCTTTAAAGTACAAATTTAGGGAAGGTAATTCTTATATGAAGGGAAAAAGGTGGGTGGGGGGGACAGGCCGGCAAGAGGCCTTTTTTTTTAAATACAAACTGCTAAAAAGTCTCTCTTACCCAAACTCTAGACCACAGTCTCCTTAACATTACTTATTAAGAATAAATACAAATCTTAAAATTCTTTATATGTAATTATTAGCCAAAAAAAAAAAGAAAAAGCTATTGGGTAGGTTATCTTATTTGGTCTGCCAGAAACAGTGAGCTTTATATTATACCTGATTCATGGCTAAAGCCTTGGAATGAAAGCTATAAGATTTCTGTTTAAGTCTGTCTGTATGTTTATGTATATTTGTGTATATATGTCATAGATATGGTATTCTTCTACCTCTGGATGGTATTGACAAAATTAATTTGTAAAGAGTTCTGTCTAACTGACTTAAAATTAAGTGCTTATAAAATAAGTATTCTTTTTTTTTTTTTTTTAAGATTTTATTTATTTATTTGAGAGCGAGAGCGAGAGAGAGAGAATGAGAGAGAGAACACGAGAGGGGGTAGGGTCAGAGGGAGAAGCAGACTCCCTGCTGAGCAGGGAGCCCAATGCGGGACTCGATCCCGGGACTCCAGGATCATGACCTGAGCCGAAGGCAGTCGCTTAACCAACTGAGCCACCCAGGCACCCTAAAATAAGTATTCTTAAACTTCTCAGGAAATATAACAGAAACTAACTCAAATGCTTTTCAGGATCATATGATCTCAAAAATTATTCAGTACTAAAGCAAGTTTAAGTTCATTTCTTTAAAATACACGTCTTTTGAGTTACAACACTGAATATAATTCAGACATACAATTTTTATTCTGCTTTGGTTTACCAGTCAAATAAGTTTCTATTACGTTGTTTACAAAATTTGTCAGCAAGAAAAATAGCTTGGGATGATGGCTGACTTTGTGTAATGTTTCATGAAGTTTTTGTCAATAGTCTAAACATAACTATAGGGAGCAAGTGATTTAAGATTGAGGTAAGTGAGAAGTTTTTTTAGGTAAAGTTTTTAGCAATAATTATATTTTATAGTATGTGTACTTAAAAATAGCTTCCAGAATCTTTTTTTTAAAATTTTATTTATTTATTTTAGAGAGAAAGAGACAGCATGAGTGGGAGGTGAAGAGGGAGAGGGAGAGAGAATCTCAAGCAGATTCCCTGCCGAGTGTGGAGCCCGATGACAGGCTCAATCCCAGGACCCTGTGATCACGACCTGAAGGCAAAACCAAGAGTTGGATGCTTAACCAAATGTGCCACTCAGGAGCCCCCAGAATCTTTTTGGTAACTTAAAACTCTAGAGTTTGCTAAGTTTAGTTAAATGATGGGTATTTATTAAATATATAGATCATTTCCAAATAAATAAAATAGTGAAACATTAATTACTGAGCATGGTTTATCTACTTTTGCTTCTTACTGCAGAGAAACTAAAGATAACATGGATATATTAGTAAACATGTCTTATGATCTGTTAAAAGACTATTATGAAGAAGCATATGCTTCTAGAAATTATGAAATGTATTCATAAATTTGCTAATCTAAAAGAATACTGGTGTAATAGTTCACAATTGCTTACAACTTATTTTTCACTAGAAATTAAAGTTTCTAAGGATTAAAGTTATTCTCAGAATGCAAGTATGGTTTGATATCTGCAAATCAGTCAAGGTGATATACCATGTTAAGAAAATGAAAAGTAAAAAGCATATGATCATCTGAATAGATAAAGAAAAAACATTTCACACAATTTAACATCCTTCATGATAAATACTCTCAACAAAGTGGTTATAGAAGGAACATACCTCAACATAATAAAGGCCATATATGACAAGATCACAGCTAACATCATACTCCAGAGCTTTCCAAGATCAGGAACATGATAGGGATACTCATTCTTGCCACTTTTATTCAATATAGTACTAGAAGTTCTAGACAGAGCAAATAGGCGAGAAAAATAAATAAAGGCATCCAAATTTAAAGGAAGAAGTAAAGTGGTTTTTATTTGCAAATGATGTAATACTATGTATAGAAAACCCTAAAGACTCTACCAAAAGACTGTTAGAACTAATAAATGATTTCAGTGAATTTGTAGGATACAAAATCATTATACAAAAATTAGTTGTGGGGCGCCTTGGTGGCTCAGTTGGTTAAGCGGCTGCGTTCAGCTCAGGTCATGATCTCAGGGTTCTGGGATTGAGTCCCGCATCAGGCTCCTTGCTTGGCGGGGAGTCTGCTTCTCCCTCTCCCTCTGCTGTTTCCCCCACTTGTCTCTCTGGCTCTCTCTCTCTCCCTGTGTCAAATAAATAAATAAAATCTTTAAAAAAATTAGTTGTGTTTTTATACACCAAAATCAAACTATCAGAGAAATTTAAACATATCCCATTTATAATAGCATTAAAAAGAATAAAATATTTAGAAATAAATTTAACCAAGGGGTAAAAGATCTGTATGCTGAAAACTATAAGACATTGATGAGAGAAAATTGAAGAAGACACAAATAAATGGAAAGATATCCTGTGTTCAGAAATTGGAAAATTTAGTATTGTTAAAATGTCCATGCTACTCAAAGTGATCTAAGATTCAGTGTAATCTTTGTCAAAAGTCCAATGGTATTTTTCATAGAAATAACAATTCTCAAACTCACATGGAACCACAGAAAACCCCAGATAGTAAAAACAATCTTGGGAAAGAAGAACTAAGCTGGAAGTATCACACTTCCTGATTTCAAGCTGTATTACAAAGCAATAGTTAGCCGAATGGTATGGTATTTGGCATAAAAAAAGACCCAAAGATTAACAGAACAGAATAGAGAGCCCAGGAATAAACCCATGCTTTTATGGTCAATTAATTTTCAACAAGGATCCAATAATATATAATGGGGAAAAGAGAGTCTCTTCAATAAGTGGTGTTGAGAAAACTGGATAACCACATGCAAAAGAATAAAATTGGACTCTTGCACCATATACAAAAATTAACTGAAAATGAATCAAGGACTTGAATGTAAGACCTGAAATTGTAAAACTCCTAGAAGAAAAGATAGGGGATAAGCTCCTTGACATTGGTCTTGGCAATGATTTTTTTTTTTGGAGGTGACACCAAAAGCAAAGGTGGCAAAAACAAAAATAAATAAGTGGGACTACATTAAACTGAAAAGCTTCTGCACAGCAAAGAAAATCATCAAAAAAATAAAAAAGGCAACCTATGGTATGACAGAATTGCAAACCACATATCTGATAAGGGGTTAATATCCAAAATATATGAAGAATGCATACAAGTCAATAGCAAAAAAACAAAGCAAACAACAACAAAAAAACACACAACCCCTTTAAAAAATGGACAAAGAACCCAAGTAGACATTTTTTCCAAAGAAGACATGCATATTGTCAACATTTACATGAAAAAGTATTCAATATCATTATTCATCAGGAAAATGAAAATCAAAAACACAATGAAATATCACCTCACATCTGTTAGAATGACTGTTATCAAGAAAACAAGAGATAATTAATGTTGGTGAGGATGTGGAGAAAAGAGAACCCTGTTGTATACTGTTGGTAGCAATGCAAACTGCTACAACCACTCTCAAAAATAGTATGGAGTTTCCTCAAGAAATTAAAAATAAAGCTGCCATATGATCTAGTACTTGAACTTTTGGGTATATATCCAAAGGAAACAAAATCATAAACTGTACTTCTATGTTCATAGCATCATTATTCACAATAGTCGAGGTAGGGATTCAACCTAAGCGTCAACTGGTGAGTGGATAAGGAAAATTATATATATAATTATATATATTTATATGTATAGTTGGGAGGGCAGAAAGAGAGAGGTAATGGAGATCGCACACACGTACACTCAATGCAATATTACTCTGCCTTTAAAAAGATTGCAATTCTGTCGTTTACAGCAACATGGATGAAACTGGGGGACATTATGCTAAATAATGAAATAAGTGAAGTAAGCCCCAAAGAGAAAGACAAATACTGCACGGTATCATTTGTATGTAGAATCTTAAAAAAACAAAACAGAGATTAGACAAGTGTTTGTCAGTGGCTGGAGTGTCGGGAAATATGAGAGGTTGGTAAAAAGGTACAAACTTTCAGTTATTAAATGAATAAGGTCTGAGGATCGAATTTATAACATGGTGTCTATAGTTGATAATACATCATGCAATTGAAGTTTGATGAGAGTAAAATTTAAATGTTCTCACTGGAAAAAAAAGGTAAATTCCTGAGGTGATTATTCATGTGTTAATTAACTTGATGGAGGAAACCCTTTTATAGTGTATACGTATATCAAATCATTACACTGTATACTTTATTTTATAATATGTCTATTACACCTCAATAAACCTGGAGAAAAATAAACAATTTGGTGACTGCCAAGTTAGGGAGAGGGTAATGGTTGACTACAAAGGGGCACATGAGGGAGATTTTGGGGTGATGGAACTGTTCTATATGAAACTGGGTTAGTGGACATATGATTCTATGCATCTGTCAAGACTTTTCTTTGTAAACTCTATGCATATATATATATATTCTTAGATGAAATGCAGATCGTGATGGGAATATAGCTTCAGTGAAGGGGGTAGGAAGAAAAGGAGCTGACCAATTTTCAAACACAGATCATGAAGCTAAAAACAAAAAGAATTTTATATAAACACTGTATGGTAGTTGGTATTTTTTTCTCATAGGGATTACATATTAGCAATTCTAAAACTAATTTTCATGTGTACCAGTATGAATAAATAATAAAGCGAACAATATTGAATAATCAGTTGTAGAAGATGGGACCCAGCCTTTTCCACTTTCAGAGTAAATTTTTATGTAAGATAAATGTATCTAAAATTCATGGTCGGGCACCTGGGTGGCTCAGTTGGTTAAGCGACTGCCTTTGGCTCAGGTCATGATTCTGGAGCCCCGGGATCCAGTCCCACATTGGGGGGGTCCCTGCTCAGCGGGGGGTCTGCTTCCCCCCTCTGCCCTCTTCCCTCTCGTGCTCTCTGTCTCTCATTCTCTCTCTCTCTCAAATAAATAAATAAATAAATCTTTAAAAAAAATAAAAAATAAAATAAAATAAAATTCATGGTCAAGTTTAGTTATGGAGGGCAAAATAGGTTACCAACTAATAATTTTTATATTGTCTTGACATTGATTAATGTTTTGGAGAAAAGATCAAGAGGTAAAAATACAGTATTTGCCACTATAGACTAAAATAGGAATTTTTTTTTTTTTTTTTTTTTTGGTCAGAGTTCAAGTTTGGAGATACAGAAGTTTTTAAAATAGAAAGGGAAGGGAAGAGTTGTTTGTAACCTATTAACTGATTATTATTTATTTCACATTTCACCATGATATGAAATTATTCTGTATTTAATCTCTGGTGACTGAAATACTCAGCAGGAACAGAAGCCAATTGGTTTTTGAGTAAGATTAATCTACACACTGTTCCTATAGGGCTCCCTCATATCAGAAGTAAAATGACAAAATATTTCTGGACTATGCCAGGAGTTCCAGACACTTCTTAGGACTAAGAGAAATGGACATAGAGGAAATTGTGCTGATTTATACCAATGGAGGAAGACGGCTCCTGCCGGCTACAGGTCACATGTAAGTGAAGTGTATTGTTAATCAAGTGGCCACCTGCACCGATCAGTGAGTCATCACAGAGGATAGATATACTTGTGGATGGAAACATCTTAATTTTATAAGTGCTCATTGAAATTTTCTAAGACATTTTCAGCCTCCTGGCACAGTTTCTCTTGAAATTGGAGAGCAAAGCATACACAGTTAATAACAGAAGAAAAGCAAAGAACGCTTAAGAACCAGTGCTCTACATTCAAGGCGCCATATTTCCGTTCCCCCTTTCAACTTATTTCTCTCAGAATTATAGAGCTCTTGTAAATATCAAAAGGACCATTCACTGTCTCTGAGGGGAAATGTGCTTAGTTGGAGCATTACACTTAGGTACAAAAATCAAAGCCTTTTATGCTTCCGCTTTCCCATCAAGAAAATAGAAACGACTTCAAGAATGGTTATCTTCTAGGGTCTTATTAGGAAAGTGTAAAATCCTTTGACCCTCATGGAAGAAAATATGCACATCATTGTAAAAATAAAAGGGGGACAAATTAGCCATTTATGCAGCACATCCAGAGCATATTCAACTTCACTAGCTAGAATTACACAAAGTGCTCTGGGGAAGTTATCACAGAAGCTACAGAGGAGATGTACTGTGGCTTAGAAAAAGGGCTATGCCCCTAGACATTCAAAGGGATAAAATTTAATGCTATAGTACAGGAGAGGTCAGGAAATGAAGTGAATAGATACTACTTTAGCCGGCTATTTTTATTTGTACCTTTAAATCCTGTTGAACAACAAAAAATTCCCACCACACACTTAGTTGTGGATTCAGTGCTCTGACTATGGATATAAATGTAACTGAAAATTATTTCTTTAATCCACTGTCCCAGAGGTGGAAGCAGGAAACAGACAAAGCTGTAGAAAGTTGGCACGGATCTAACAGTAAGTAGTGTTGTTTTGTGTTGCATGCCAAAAGCTGGAATTGTTGCTGCTGTTATAAGAAAGGGAAAAACAAGTGGCAGGGCTTTCTTTGGAAATGAATACACCACTGGCCCCAGGGTAGATGTGAAATCACCACCATCAATGGACAGTGTTACACAAAGAAAGCATATTGAGTGAGCCCACCTTTGTAATAGGAAGTAAGAAGCCATGTGGGAAAAGGCTTTTCAGCATGGGGGTACAGCTGTATCTGAAATCAAGAATTCAGAGTGTAAGAGAATGATATGTATCTATCTGGGGGAAAGTTCCTGTTGCTTACTGGGGAGCAGAGCTGGGGTGTGCTAGGGTGAGTCATCTTCCCAGCAAAAGAGCTGGCATAATAATAGGACTAGATGTTTTTTACGGGACTTGCCATCCTCTTTTAGAATTTTTTAAGGAGTATGAAAAGAGGTCAGTGGTTATGGCCAAGGCCTGCCAGAATCTGCAGACCTAAAAGAGCTAGCAGTAAAACAGGATGAAGTTGTGACTTATCTTTCTAAAACCTTTTTCCCATGTGTGTACAGTATGGCCGTGTTACAAACAAGAAGCACAACTATTTAGGGCCTTTGCCTGATTATTTGAAAAAACTGTCAGTTGGCACCCTGGATAATAGAAATATGAAAGCTGTTCCTTGAACAAGTGTGAGCCTAACACTGGCAGGCCCATTTATAACAGAGTAATAAGTAAAATTCAGATCTAAATTTAGGGCACCTAAAGCATAGACTGAATGGAATGTCACTCTTACTGATCTTTACCAAGCTGTACTCGTTTGCCCCACATATATTTTATATCTCTCATTTCCTCTATTTTCCCACATCTCATTTTATTTTACTCCTTTTATCTGACCCAAATTGGACCTCCGTGTTATTTGTTGTATTGGTTAGGATTGCACTGAACTGCATAAAATGACAGTGGCCTCACCAAGTAAGAGTTTACTTTTGAAGTTGGAAGATAAACTACGGTGGGTCTGTGAATGGTGCTATGACCATGATATCAAAGATGTCCCAGCCAGCTGCATTTTTCCTTTCAAACTATCCTTAGCGGGTAGCTTTTATTCTCCTGGTTCCAAAATGCTGCTGTACCTATAGGCAACCTGTCCACCTTCGAGGGAAGAAAAAGGGCAAAGGAGTTAGAATAAGTCCAAACGAACATGTCAGCTGAATGTTTTACTTTTAAAAATATTGGCACCTGTGGGCGCCTGGGTGGCTCAGTTGGTTAAGCGACTGCCTTCGGCTCAGGTCATGATCCTGGAGTCCCGGGATCGAGTCCCGCATCGGGCTCCCTGCTCAGCCGGGAGTCTGCTTCTCCCTCTGACCCTCCTCCCTCTCGTGCTCTCTGTCTCTCATTCTCTATCGCAAATAAATAAATAAAATCTTTTTTAAAAAAAAATATTGGCACCTGTATACAATACCTTGGCTAGAACCGGTTGACATGGCCCGCCTCTATGAAGGGACTCAGACAAACCTGGGATTCTCCTTAGCAAAGATGAGTGATTGCAGTAGACAATTACTATGTACTGCAGTGTCCCTCCTGAGTTAATACTCTTTTCTGCCTCCTGTTTTAACTATAATTGTGCAGTTAGACTATAATTTCTTTAATTAAATCTGTTGATTTATTATGCAGGCTCTTTCTCAAAAAGCAATTTTTTAAATTAAAAAAAAATTTTTTTTTAGAGTGGGATGGGGGAGGGGCAGAGAGAGAGGGAGAGAGAGACTCTTACACAGGCTCCATGCCCATTGTGGAGCCCAGTGTGGGGCTCGATCTCATAACCCTGAGATCATGACCTGAGCTGAAACCAAGAGTCAGACATTTAACCGACTGAACTGCCTAGGTGCCCCTCAAAAAACATTTAAAATATCTGATATTAATTCATTATAATGGTGGTTTTCAAAGTTTAGTGTGTATTGGCAGTACTTTGTGGGTACATACACTTGTTAAAACTCAGATAACTGCCACCTGTTGACCACCGACCTCAGACCTAGTCACTCACTTCCTTCCATAGAGATGACCTGTGTTAGTAATTTGGTGTGCATTTTCCACATCTTTTAAATGCAATTATATTGTAATTACATATATATGACTACTTAAAATTATTATGTAGATTTAAAATATTTTATGCTATTTGCATTTTTTTCATGGGTTTGCTTTTGTCTGCTTAACAATACCTTAGGTTTTTTTTTTTGTTTTTTTTTCATAAAATTGCATTCTTAGGAAATTAGAAATGTAGTCTTTGTAAAATAACTTAGCAACTTTCAACCACCTTTTGAGTGTGCACCTCATTACTCCTAGACATGCAGGTAATATAAATTGTAATATAAAAAATACAAAAAGCATTGTTAGTTCATATAGAAAATGTCTAAATAAGTTTTGTGTTTTTATTTCTTTAGAATAGGTCTTTTCTTTCTTACACTGAAAAATGTGGCACTTTATCAGTTTTTCCAAAGTTCATGAGTAGATATTAGCTTCAGACTATACCTTTAATAAAGGCTTTAAAATAATTTAATTCCATTTTTATGGTTATAAAAATGATACATGTGTACCATACCATATTGGAAACATAAAGGTATAAAAATTCAATGAAAATAACAGGTAATCAAACACTGAAAATAGTCAATATCAGTGTCTTTTTGTTTTCCAGCCTTTATCTAATTTTATAACATTTACCTGTATGAAAATATGTATGAATATGTATTTTGAATCCTGCTGTTTAAACATTATATTTTACTTTTTTCACTTATTATTTCATGTGTCATTTAATAATTTGATAATGACTTTTAATATTTCTTTAATATTATTTAATAATGACCCTTAGGTTTCCTTCTTGCTTATTAGACATTTACTTTGCTTTAAAGTTTCCATCCCTGTTTATTGCTGTAAACATTCTAATTCCTTGTGATTATTTCCATAGACTAGATTCCTAATAGTTATAATACTGGTCAAAAGGCCATGAATATGTTTATCTTCTGGTACACATTACCAAACCGTTGTCTCCTAACTAAGAGTTTCAATAATAATGCAATTTTTTTCAGCATGAAATGTCATTTGAAAATATAAAGGAAAGATGTTATTTTGTTGTATTCTATTTCACATATCTTTTATTACAAATGATATGGATCATTTCCCTTAATTGGCGATTTATTTTTTTCATGAAAATGATTTTCTAATGATTTTCTGTTACAGTATTAATTGGTATTTTATACCAAATATTATAGATATTTATTGCCCTTTGTATTTCTGAAAATGTTTATCATTTGTCTTTTTAAAAATTTTTATGTTCTGAAAATATTTCGTTAAGCTTATCAATATTTTCCTTGCGAATTATTTTTTTAACCACTTTACTGAGGTATTATTAATATTCAAAAAGCTGTACATATTTAATGCATACAAGTAGGTGAGTTTGGAGATACGTATACATCTGTGAAACCATTACCATAATCTATGCATACATATCACCTCCAGGTTTCCTCCTATCTTCCTCCTTCTCTCCCTCTCCCTCTTTCTCTCTTTCTTTCTTTCTCTCTCTCCCTCTCTCTCTGTTTCTCTCTCTCTTTCTTTCTTTCTGTGGTAAGAATACTTACCCTTTTGGCAAATAAATTTTTAAATATACAATACAGTATTGTTACCTGTAGACTATGCTATCCAGCAGATCTCTAGGACTTATTCATCTTACATAACTGAAATTTTGTACCTTTTGACTAACACCTACCTATTTCCCTCTTCCCCCAGGACCTGACAACCATCATTCTATACTCTGCTTGGATGAGTTTGACTCTTTTAGATTCTGCATATAAGTGGTTTCATATAATATTTGTCTTTTATGTCTGGTTTATTCAGTTAACATAATATCCTCTAGATTCATCATATACCACGACCAAGTGGGATTTATGCTTGGGATGTAAGGATGGTTCAACATAAGCAAATCTATGAATGTGATCTAGCACATTAACCAAATGAAGGATAAAAACCATATGATCATCTCAGTAGGTACAGAAAAAGCATTTGACAAAATCCCACACCATTTTTATGATAAAAAGTCTTGGCAAATTAGGTTTAGAAGAAACTTACCTCAATACAATAAAGGCCATATATGAAAAACCCACAGCTAATATACTCAATAGTAGAAAACCAAAAGCCTTTCCTCTAAGATCTGAAACAAGGCAAAGATGCCCGCTCTTGACGCTTCTATTCAACATAGTCCTAGCCAGAGCAATTAGGCAAGAAAAAGAAGTAAAAGATATCCAAATCAGAAAGTAAGAAATAATTTATTTATTGTGAATTCTTATTTTTCTTTCTGCTTAGCAAGTCTTCCAACACTCCAAAATATATATTCTCCTATATTTTATGCTTATGAACTTTTTTATTTTTCTAGATAACTTTTTAATCCTCCAGGAGCTAATTTTGATATAAGGCTAACTTGAATAGAATGTACAATGTTAGGGTTTAAGTTGATTTTTTAGGAATCATTAACCAGTTAACCCAGTGTTGTTTATTAAGTAATTATTGCATATACTACTGATTTATAATGCAACATTTTTATATGGTAAGTATATTTAATAGTTAAAATTCAGATTTTCATCTGAATAATTTTTATCCTTCTATTCTTATTATAGTATGTTATTTTAATAATCAAGGCTTTAACTGCATTTTCTTGGTTTCATAGATCTATATTCTTCCAGAAAGAGTACAGAAGCATTTTACCAAACCCCACAGAAAATGTTGCTATTTGTATTTTCATTTGTATGCTTTCAAATTTATTACTTCTGTATCTTTAATGAAAATTTTGAGATTTATTTATAGATTTCATATAATTATTTATATCTTTCACAGCTACTTTCATTGTATCTTATTTCCAATATGCAATGTTCTTTGGTTAAGCTGCAGTTTTGGGAGGGCTCTCTATTCCATTTTCTCAGTGGTCATTGACTTTGCCTCCCTGCATCACATCTGAAGTAGGCATAAGAATATATGCCTCATAGATGGTGGAGTACCAAGGGTTATTTTAAGTTTCAAATAAATAGGCTCTCTTTTAGTCCTGGCTGATGGGATTTTGGCAGTACAAAACTTTTTAAGTATTTAGCTTTTTATCTATTTGATTGCAGTTAGCTCTATGTGTCAGAAGCCACATCCACAATTGTTATATTGAATTGATTTTTATCTGCCAAGCTGCTGCCTACCCCTCTCTCTTTCTCTCTCTCTCTGTCTTCCTCTGTCTGTCTGTCTCTCCCTCAACTCTTGATTAGAGATCTGGGCCTTTCAGTCTTCAGGGAAGAATCATGCAATTAGTTTCCTTTTCTGAGCTGATTTGTGCGATAAAAATTTTTTTCTGCAAAACCCATTCATAGTTGAACCCTCTGTGGTATCTTAAAACCAGCCAGAATTTTTGATAATGAATGTGACAGCAGTGCCTTGATTTGATCTTTGCTCAGGGTCAAATTGGTTTCATTGGCTTTTGTCATGGGATGTTCATCTCAATTTTTAACAATGGGATTGAGAAGTAGTTGCTTCTTCCAAACCTGACTCTTTTATTTCATTTCTGCTTGCAAATCCAATAATTTTTTTCTGAGATTAACCCTTTTCTATTTTAACAACCGCCATATGTTGCCAACAATATCCCAGCACTTTCTATTGTCTATTTTACAAGCTTTTTCCTTGGGGTTACAAGTTTTTTAGCTATATGCTCTATCTTCCAAATTATTCTTGGCAACACTTTACCAAATGTTTTGCCACTTCACATCATTTATTGTCATATTGCCATCTTTCAGCTTCTAATAAGCAGCTTCCTTGTGTTGCCCAGGCCTAAACCAGTGGGAGAAACTGAGGTACTAGGAAGTTGAGTAGATGTTCAAGGAAGCACATCTAGGAAGTGGAAAAGCTGTCATTTGATACCAGATGGCTTACCTTCAGAGCCCAATATTAGTCACTGTGCTAAATTTCTGTATCAAAGTTATACTGTAAAAGAACAAAAAAGGAAAATATAATTTATTCCTTTTCATTACCTTATTTCATTTATTTCATTACTCTATTACATTATTTCACTGATGTTATCCATGATCTTGCATAAAACAAAGATAAAAAACAACCAACCAACCATGTGATCATGAAAAGTTATCTGTTCTCTCCATTCATTATCAAGTAATATTCTATATTTTGTACCACACACAAATCAAAATATACACACATACATGTATGACTCCAGGTTCTTTTTCCTTTTTAAATAAAAACTTTATTTCTTTCTAAAGACTAATTCTAAATTTACAGAAATTTACAAAGATAGTACAGAGAATTTCTACATACCCTGCATTGTTTTCCCTATTATCAATATCTTTCATTAGTATAGGTCATTTGCTACAATTAATGAACCAATATTAATACATTATTAAAGTCCATACTTTACTTGGATTTCCTTAGTTTTTACCAAATATTCTTTTTTTTTCAATTCAGGATCTCATTTTGGGTACCATGATATATTTAGTTGTCATGTCTGCTTCAGCTACTCTTAGCTGTGACAGTGTCTCAGACTTTACTTGTTTTTAATGATCTTCACGGTTTTGAGGAGTATTGCTCAAGTATTTGTAGGATGTCCCCCTGTGGGGATTTGTTTGATATTTTTATCATAATTAGAATGAGGTTATAGATTTTGGGGAGAAAGACTACAGAGGACCATTTTCATTACATCATCATATTGTGGGTATATACTATTGACATGAATTGTTGATGTTGACCTTGATCACCTGATTGAAGTACTGTTCTTCAGGTTTCTCCACTGTAAAGTTGTTCCTTTTTCTTCCTTTTCCAATAGAGGCACAGCCTTCAAATACCTGACCAGTATTCCTCAAAATTGTCAAGGTCATTAGAAACACAGTTCTGGGAAACTGTCACAGCTGAGAGGAGCTGAAGCAGACATGAAAGCTGAAGGTAACATGGATGGAAGTCAATATTGATAAGCATAGCCCATGCTTAAGGAGTGGGCAGGTGGAGAGTTATGTTCTACCTCCTTTGGGGCAAACTATCTATACAAATTATCCAATGCTTATAAATGTCCATAAACAGTGACTGTTTTTTTATACTGCCAATATTTTTCAAACTATGTAAAGTGACAGCTCCTTGTTTTTGGAAAATGAATTTAGTCTCTCATCAGTGAGAGGATTTATGAGCCATCATGACCTTTACAGAATGAAAAGCACACAGCATGAGTCTCACAGAGAGGAAAGGGAATGATAAATGAAGATGTATGTATCATTTAGATTTATAGGCTTGTATGCACGCACATCTTTATGTTTACTTAGCAACATTTGAAGATAAATTATTTCTATACATTTGAATAATAAGAGACTAAATGATGGCAAGATACAAGTTACTGAAATGTCAAAATTAAAACTCTCACTTCAGACCCATTCTTCTTTTGCTGAAGTTTTGTTTTGTTAAAAGCTAACAAGAAATTTACTGTTTTTATTTGTGTATGGTGCCCATGCCATTAAAACAATAGCATTAAAGGCAAAATTTTTAAATTTTTACTAAAATATATATAGAGAAAAACACATATCATAAATATACAGCTTATTAGGTTATTACAAAGTGAATATACCCATCTTACCAGGATACAGATCAAGAAATAAGACATTACCAGCACCACACATGCCTCAAATATTCCTCTTCAATCACTACTTTCTAAAGTAAACAATCTGATATGTAACACCATAGATTATTATTTTGTTCTTTTTTTTTACTTCATATAAATTAAATCACTATATATATAGAGAGAGAACTTTTTTATGCCTGACCTCTTTTACTCAATATTATATTCATGAGATTTAATCATTTTGTTGTGTGCATTTATAATTCCTTTAGTACAACTGTTGCACAATGTTCTATTTAGGAATATACCACAATTAATTTATTTCCTCTACTGTTGGATATTTGGGTAGGTTTCACTATTAGGAGGTTATGAATAGTGCTGCTATGAGTATTCTTGTGTGTATCTTCTGGTGAGCAGATGTATATATTTCTGTTGCATATTTATAAAGGAATTGAATGGTTGGATCATAGGGTAAACCTATGTTCACCTTTAGAAGATATTGTCAAAGAGTTTTCCAACACAAGTAAATCAATTTACACTACCATCAGCAGCGTATGAAAGTGACTTCTGGCTTCTCCACATTCCCACAACCAGTTTTCCTCATTAAATAGTATAATTGAATAATACTTTTTTCATTAATTTATTGGACACTTTGATATCCTTTTGTGAAAAATCTGTCTATGTCTTTTGCTCAATTTTCTTAAAAGTTACCTTTTCCTTATTGATTTATAGTAGTTCTTTATATATTTTGGATGAAAGGCTTTTGTTGGATATATTTATTGCAAATGTCTTTCTCTAATATGTAAGTTCCAGGTACAGTTCTTAATGGTGACTTTTAATAAAGGGAAGTTTTAAATCTTAATATAGATGCACACATACACACGCACGCACACACACACACTTAACATTATTGTTGGTGTTTCTTTATACCCTCTTAAGAAATCTTTGCCTTTACCTATGAGATGAAGATGTTTTTCTGTATTTTCTTCTAAAATCTTTGTAATTTAGGGGTTCCTGGTGGCTCAGTGGTTAAGCATCTGCCTTCGGCTCAAGTCATGATCCCAGGGTCCTGGGATTGAGCCCCACGTCAGGCTCCCTGCTAAGCCGGGAGCCTGCTTCTCCCTCTCCCACTCCCCCTGCTTGTGTTCCCTCTCTCGCTGTCTCTTTCTCTGTCAAAAAATAAATAAAATCTTTAAAAAAAAAATAAAATCTTTGTAATTTAAATTGTATGTTTATGTCTACAATCGATCTGGAATTGATTTTTGTATTGGGCAAGAAGAAGAGGTCAAGATGGTTCACAACTGCTGTTTTTAAAGCTGACAGTAAACTTCTCAATAATAGACTTTGTATTAATAAAAAAGAATATGCAAAACTGTTACATGTTTAAAAAAATGCTTTGCTATGACGTGTGCCACAAGAGTTCTAGCTAGTCATGCACAGTCATAATAATTAAAGATTAATCATAAAAAGTCTGCTGATATAAGGAGCTTATCTTCATCAAATCTGTGCAGTTAAGATAGTTCAGTGGGTACAATAAGGAAAAGCTTAAAATCTTATGCTGAGAACAAAATAGGAATCTAATAAATACTTGTTGAATAACTGAGTTAAAATCATTCTAGATGGGATTCCTGTGTTCTGCTTTTTGAATAATGCCATTTTCTAGTAACTTTTAAAAATCATTACCACGGAATGAAAGGGAGCTCATGCCTGAACCAACAAATATTGTCCTGTATTGCAGGTTTTTATTTTAGCAAAGAGAGTAGTATAAAAGTAATTATATATTTTGTGGAATTTTGCAGAGAATGTCTATTGTACAAATGAAGTCATATCCTGAAATATGACAACGACATATAATAAGTGCTAATACAAACTGGCTAACCTATATAAAGTAGAAAATAGTTCTATCCTTGAATGTGTTAAATAGCTCTTCTTCTTACTTAATTTCAATAAACTATGTTGAATATTTTTTTCCTGAAAGATAAAATGTTATGTTTTATATATATACAGTTATGTGTGTATAGTATATGTATGTATATATGTATATGCACATATACATAATGTATAGGATATACAGTACATATGTATATGTATAGTAAATATTCAAGCTTTTTGATTTTCTATTGTATACATGCATATACACACACACACACGTATTTGCATATAAAACAGAAAATCAAAACCCTGAGTATCTACTATAAAAAGAGCCTTTGTTCATATCACTATGGGGGCATCAGTATGCATTGTATAATCATATTATGACTGAGGATGTTAGAGGTCCCATAAAGCTAAATATCAAACAGGGTTTTAGTTTGGAAAAAAGCTCAATCCCAGCTTCTAGAATACTTTTCTTGTTATTAATGGGTATTTTTGACCCAAGATAATTTTACCTTTTTCCTATTTTAGTCCAAATATTCACAGCCTTCTGCTCATAGGCATCTTTAATCTCATCACATTTATAATTATTTGCTTGAAATTATCATTAGAGAAATTATAGAGCAGGTTTTCATAAGCATAATTATCTTTCCTGTCTTCAGCACCTCAGCCTCTATACTTTATTTCCCCTCTGTCTTGGTATGATCTTACATCACAAAGATATAATTTATAAGGTCATGCAGATAAATTCCAAGCATCATTTAGCAAATAGCTTTGTCATCAATTACTAATAGGTATACACATATGAAATCCAGTGCAAGGCAGCACTTTATGAGAACACATGCACTGTTGTTAGTCCTGACAGGCAAAAAAGAAAAAGAAATCTTGCTAAGGTCTAGTGTTTTACATTCATTGTCTGCAGTTCCTAGACCATTGTGATATCGGCTTAATACCTCTTAAATTTTGTTTCTTTGTAGACTAGACTTGTCCTCTTTTCACACAAGGGAACTTCCAACTTACTCGATTTTGTTGGCTTCTTCAGCATCTCTTTTAGAGCTGACATTCAGACTAAGCCCCAGTGTATTGTTGAGCAAGCTAGATGGGTTTTTTTTTTTTTGGCATTCATTTACTTTTGTTACATTTTATCAGTTTACGAAAATTGAATGCAGTGCCCTTAGGTACAAGTAGAATATTTCTCTATATAACAAGAAAAGAAAACTCAATCTTGAAACTTTTCATTGATGTTGGTCAGGTAATGTGCAGAATAGATCTGAATCCCCAGTATTCCTTTATCTGAAAAGCTTCTGTCTGTTTCATTACTTAGTATTTTCTCATACCAGCACCTTTTTGTTCTTGCTTATTTCACCTAAAACTCCCTCTCTCCTACTTAGCATGACTCAAATTTCAGGTCATCCAAGAAGATTCCTTTGATCACACTAACTCAATGAACTTTTATTACTCTTAACTTCTATAGTCCTTACTCTGGACATAACATAATTAGAAATTATATGATGTCTGGTATTGAAGTTTTCTTTATGTTTTTGCTCACCCTGCTTTGCTCTTGCCATTTCCACTCTTTGAGTACAGGGTTTATTGTTCATATTTCTTTGCATTCTCCTTAATATCAAGCACAACATCATTCCCATAAAGGCTAATTTATATGTGTTGGATGATCCTCATTTTATGGTAAATAAAATCAAGTCCAGTTTGTAACTTCTGTATTAAAACTGGCAAATATTTACTGGTTTCATGTGTGAAGAACATATCTGAAATTCTAAATATAAGCAAGTCCTCTGTTCTGATCCCTTTTATTGTCAAAACCCTGAGTGGCTCATTACCCACAAGCTGTAGTATAATAATTGTATGTTCTATAACAAAAAGTAGGATCCAGTTATGGAAATTAGAATTGGCAAAGAATTGTGGTTCAGCAAATATGTGTTCATAAAAACATCCAAGTTTCAACAATGATTTAGTTAGAATTTTCTAATTGGCTAAAAGTAATTTACATCCCTACCTCCAAAAATAGCCTTGACATGGCATAAATGTTGGGATTATCTAATATAAAAATTGATTGGTGTTAGTGAACTAAGTCATATCAAATTCTTGTGATCCAAGCATCAATCAGTCAGTTTCCAGATTTTGTGAATTCAGCACCATCAGGATTTGGCTGCAGTCTTCCAATTCGTGAAGACAAAGCAGAAAGCTGTCAGAATTCTAATTTAAACTTACTATCATGCCATTAATTTCTTTTAGAAAAAGTTACACTGTTAGGTCCATATTTGTTCCCACATACAAAAGTAAGCTTTGAAATTTCAAGAGATCACAGCCATAAGGGCAAGTGTTTGTAGCAATGCAGTATTTATCTCACTGATTAGGCTCAGGAAAAAAAATGTAGAGGAAAACCATCTTAACAAAGTAAAATTAAATCATGGATTAGTTCTCTGGGTTACTAATGTACTTAAACCCTGGAAGTATTCATGATTTTGAGTTTAAAGGCATCCTAATATCACTGGATGATGTTATTTGGAGTTAGAAAAGATAATCCTTTTCAGTAGTGATAATAATCCTATTGAGGCTGCAGCAAATGGTAAGAATGATGATGGTTAAATGGACTAGTTTCCGTCAACTTCAAAGTCATTGTCTTTATATGTCTTTAGTACTTTCTTTTAAAGATCTGGATAACTATTTTCAGTAAGCAACACAGCTTCTTTAGATTCATGTACAAATACTGGCTTTCTTAAATATTTCAGGTCAACACCAGCCTGAAGCATTTTAAAAGTAAGTGTAGTGGGGATGGCAAAACCTCTGAGATGTAAATATACATACATGGGCATGTGTCTGATACTGTGAATGAAGTCCCCATGAAAATTATCTTATCAAACCCTACAGTCCGGGACAGCTGCATTTTAAGGTCTAGAATGAAAGGCCCTTTCAAAACTGTAATTGTTGTGCAAATTAAGGCATGATCATTGTATTAGAAAATCACACTTAATTGGTTGTAACACTTGCAAAGATGGAAAACATGCTACAAAGCATAAGTCAAGAATTGATATTCTAAAACTAGTTTACATGAACCAAGTAGTTTTTGTTTCTAGCATTTATTGTTCTTTAACTATCCATATTTTTGTTAGCAATAAGATAGCTTATTCAAAAAATATAACACAATCAAACTTAATTTTAGTTGTACAAATGACAAATGTTTTGAGAGTATACATTTGTGAAAGAGACCAAGATTACATGTTGTAATAATTCCATTTTAAAATGAAATAATTTTAGACACATAAATATGTATAGTGAGTTATTCTCATTAATTTTGTGGTGGCTCACAGAAAGTTTAAATGATTTGCTCCAGGACTCACAAAATATTCAAAGTGATGCTTAGAGCAGTCAGTGATACTATATGATTCTGAGCAAGGAATTTTTTTATAGGAGGAATGTGTTGTGCTCGATTTGAGATTTTGCATAATGAGGACTTTCCACGTCCACAGACATGTTTATTTGGGATGACAAGCTCAAATTGAACCATCACATGCTCTTCAGTATCTTTCCATTTGGAATAGATCCAGTAGCCACCCAGAGAGCTGCCATACATATCTAGACTGACATGTATCTCACTACAGACATGAACACCACAGTGCTACTGCAGTGGGTCATCACTGAAGCATGTAAGGGAAAAGCAGTAAGACTAATCCCCAGTTAAAAAACTAGAGGAAATAATATAATTTAGGTCAAACTGATCCCTCAAAAATGTTTGAGAAATGGGCTTCATGTCCTTTGGATATGCAGATTTTTAGGCTTTTCAGTTTAATAACACAGCAGTGAAATAGCTATGAAAGTGCTGCTTTCAAAAAATATGCCATATTAAAACATACACACACACACACACTCATAGAGTATAATGGTTAAGCGCTCAGGCTCTGCAGTGAAACAGACTTCACTTTGATTTCCAGTGGCAGCTTATAATCTACATGAGTTTGGTCAAGTTACTTAAGCTTGGTAAATCTTCATTTCTTCATTAATAAATTTAGTAATGACACCAACCTTAAAGAAGAATTCTAAGGCTTGGAGAGAAATAATGTAAAGTGCTTAGCACGATGTCTGGAAAAGTGCTAAGTATTTTTTAAGATAATCCATGAAAAGAAGATCACCATTGACATATTGGTAGAACTAACATATTGATACTTACCCACTAAACTCAGTATTCTCAGCTCAGTAATGTTATGTATGATCCTTTCTATTATAATAAAAACTACAGGTTATTTTTGGTTATTACCCATGTCCAATCCATCAAGTAAAATGTGTAGTGATTTAAGCATAAATACTTCTAAGAAAACCGTATTAAGTTCATGGTTAGGACCACCACATCATGGACCATTTGTATTTAATAATTTAACAAACTTTATTTAGCTTCTCATAGGAGGAAAAAAGATACATATTTGTGTCAGTGTTCAAATGTAATATCTAAAATTATTTCTACTACTGATTGGGAGATGAGATTTAATTCATTAACCTTTTAACTTTTTAAAGTATTCATTGCTCCACACCAAAATTCTGTTTTTTCAATTTTATACCTTAATGAAGAAAATGAATTAGTGAAAATTAAGGAATCAATTTTGAGTAAAACTGTGTCACATGTTACAGTATATTTGGTAGCTATCATAAAAATTGTGACTATGAGACTTGAGGTAATTTTTTAGAAATGTGAATTATAATAAGACTGGTATTATAAGATGATTTTTTTTAAAGATTTTATTTATTTATTTGAGAGAGAGAATGAGATAGAGCATGAGACGGGGGAGGGTCAGAGGGAGAAGCAGATTCCCTGCTGAGCAGGGAGCCCGATGTGGGACTCGATCCCAGGACTCCAGGATCATGACCTGAGCCGAAGGCAGTCGCTTAACCAACTGAGCCACCCAGGCGTCCTATAAGATGATTTTTGATAATGTTTCATAATGAGAGACCAATTGCATTGTATTTATTTCTAGGTAGATATTTTTGGTAGAAAATGATAAGAATGCCTATAATTTTCCCTGTAAACAATTGCTTTGGGAATATATATTAGAGTAGAAGCTAAGTTTTATAGTTATTATGTTATAGGATGATGCATTTTAATGAAAATGATTTAAAGTCATAAAATTTTTAATTTGTTTTAATTGGTTTAGAACGTGAACTGACTCTAGAGAAAAGTGTGCATAAGAACGTCTGAGGAGAGGTGTGGGTCCTATCAGAGACCTACCCGGGCTCTCACAGGAAGTGAGTGATTTAATCTGGGTTTGGAATCTGAGCGGAGGGAGCAGAGCCTATACCAAGAGTTAGTTGTATAGGAAATCTTGTAGAAAATGTATAAAGGATTAACTTGTCTAAGTGTTCCCAGTGAACATATCAAGTTCTTTTCTCCCTGAATACCTTAGCACCCACAAGTTCTTTTTCTTGCAGCTTTCTTTTCCCCTTTTGCTGCAATTTCCCTTTTTAATCTTCACTTGTCCTTTAAGGTTTTTTGTTTAAGTTCACCTTCAAAAGGCCTCTCCTGATAAATCCAAATACTTTCCCTCTCCCTTATATGCAATTTTTTTATTGTTTATTAAAAACTGTTTATTTCACTTAATCACTCATCCATTTCTTTTCATTCATTCATTCATTTAAAACTTACTATGTCCCAAATCCTGAGGAATAGTAGTAAGGAAAAAGAGAAAAGGACTCTGTTTTCATAGAGTTACAACCTGTTGGAACAGAAAGACACTAATCAAATAGCACACAGTCAAATGCAAAATCTTATCTGTCACCAACCTTAGGAAGAAGGGTATATGGTCCTAAGGGAGAGGATTATGGTTCTATAAAATAAAAACCAGGAACATTTCCCCTGGTCAGTGGGTTCAGGGAGAGTTTCCCTGAAGAAGTGGTACTTGTGCAAAAACTGTAGGATGAATAAGAGTAAACTAGGCAAAGAGGGAAAGAGAACAGCATTATAAGTACAGAAAGAAGCATGTGCAAAGGGCCTGCCTTGCTTTGGGAGGGAGCATGGTAAAGCATAAATGTCTAGAAGATGACCATTGCAGATGGGGCTAAAAGAAGGAGGTTAAGAGTGATATGAGATGGGACTACAAGATGGGAAAAAAGATCTAACCATTCAAGGTATTCTTAGCCATGTTAAAATGTTTGTTTTTATTTGAAGAACAATAGGAGGCCTTTAAAAAGTTTTAAATAAGGTTGGACACAATCAGAAATGCATTTTGAAAAGAGCCCTTTGGTCATAGTTTGGAAAAGAGGTATGGTTGGATCAGTTACTAGGTTATTGCTTTAATCCATGCAAAAACTGATGGTAGTTGGGAGAGATTCTAGTAGTAAAAATGGAGAAAAGAGGCTGGATAATGCAATTTTAAAAAGTGATTAAAGTGATTTTTTTTTTTGTAGAAACACATTAAAGCCAAGTGTTTATTTTTTTCCTAATGACATTAGCAAGCATGACGATTCAAAAAGTCAGAACATTAATAGTTCTTTTATTTTTAAAGACTTTATTTTTTTAGAGAAGTTTTAGGCTCACAGCAAAATTGAGAGGAAGGCATAGAGATTTCCCATGCCCCACCCCCCCAACCCACACACACACGTAACTCCTCCCAGTATCAACATCCCCCACCAGAGTGGTACATTTGTTACAATTGATAAAACTCTGTTGACACATCATAATCACACAAAGTCCATGGTTTACATAAGGGTTTACTGTTGGTATTGTACAATCTGTGGGTTCAGACAAATGTATAATAACATATCCATCATTAATTATTACACAGAATATTTTCACTGCACTAAAAATCTTCTGTGCTTCATCTGTTTATCTCTCCCCACCACCCTAACTCCTAGCCACCATTGATCATTTCAATGTGCCCACAGTTTTGCCTTTTCTCTAATGTTGTATAGTTGGAATCATACAGTATGTGGCCTTTTCAGATTGGTTTCCTTCACTTAGTAACATGCATTTACAGTTCTTCCATGTCTTTTTGTGGCTTGATAGTTCACATCTTTTTTCAGCTTTATTGAGGTACAATAGACAAATAAAAGTGTAATATATTTAATGTGTACAACCTGATGATTTGATATACATGCATTGTGAATGTATTCCTACCATCAAATTAACATATCCATCAGGTCACATATTTACCTTTCTGCTTTTTGTTTTTTACACAGAGAACATTTAAGTTTTACTCTTAGCAAATTACAAATATAATATTAAAGACTATAATCATCATATTATATATTCCCTCTTTAGAACTTATTCAGCTTATAAATGAAAGTTTGAACCCTTTTACCAACCTTTCTGTATTTCCCCCCACCGCCAAGCCTCTGGTTTGTGTGTGTGTGTGTGTGTGTGTGTGTGTGTGTTGTGTGTGTAACTTTTTCTTTATCTATTCATCTGTTGATAGACATTTGGTTTTTCTATACCTTGACTTCAATGAACATGAGGGTACAGATATGTCTTCCAGATAATGATGTCATTTTTTTGAATATATATACAGAAGTAGGATTGCTGGATCATATAGTTCTATTTTTAATTTCTTGAGGCACTTCCATACTGTTTTCCATAGTGAGTGGCTGTACCAGTTTACATTCCCACCAACAGTGTGCAAGGGTTCCCTTTCCCCCACATCTTTGCTAGCATTTGTTATCCTTGTCTTTTTTAAAATAGCCATGCTAACAAGTGTGAGATGATATTTTATTGTGGTTTTGATTTGTATTTTCCTGATGATTAGTGATGTTGAACACGTTTTCGTGTGCCCGTTGGCCATTTGTATGTCTTTGGAAAAATGTCTATTCAGGTCCTTTGCCCATTTTTAAGTTGGGTTGTTTGTGCTATTGACATGTATGAATTTCTTGTATATTTTGGATATTAACCCCTTATCAAATATGTGGCTTGCAAATACTTTTTCCCACACCATAGGTCTTCTTTTCATTTTGTTCATGGTTTCCTTTGCTGTGCAGAAACTTTTTCATTTGATGTTGTCCTACTTCTTTATTTTTATTTTTGTTGCCTTTGCTTTTGGTGTCATATAAAAAAAATTGTTGCCAAGACCAATGTCAGGGAGCTTATCCCCTATCTTTTCTTCTAGGAGTTTTACAGTTTCAGGTCTTACATTCAAGTCCTTGATTCATTTTGAGTTAATTTTTGTATATGATGCCAGAGAAGAGTCCAATTTTGTTATTTTGCATGTGGCTATCCAGTTTTCTCAACACCATTTATTGAAGAGACTGTCTTTTCCCCATTATGTATTATTGGATCCCTTGTTGAAAATTGACCATATATGCATGGGTTTATTTCTGGGCTCTCTATTCTGTTCTGTTAAACTCTGGGTCTCTTTTTATGCCAATACCATACTGTTTTGATGGTATAGCTTTGTAATATAACTTGAAATCAGGAATCGTGGTTCCTCCAACTTTACATTTCTTTATAAAGTATATTGGCTATTAGGGGTCTTTTGTGGTTCCATACAAATTTTAGAATTATTTGTTCTATTTCTGTGAAAAATGCTGTTGGAATTATGATAAGGTTTGCATTGAATTTTAGATCACTTTGGGTAGCATGGACATTTTAAAAAATATTAATTTTTCCAGTTTACCAACACAGACTATCTTTCCATTTACTTGTATCCTCTTCAATTTCATTCATTCACATAGTGTCTTATAGTTTTCAGTACAGATATTTCACCTTCTTGTTTAAATTTATTCCTCATTATTTTACTTATATTTGTAAATTTTATCTATATTATTTAAAAATTTAAATTTTTATTTATGTTTATAAAAAGAGTTCTTTTTTTATATTTTGAGTAATATAGGTAGTCCTTTATCAGATATATCTTTTGCAAATATTTTCTCCTAGTCTGTGGCTTGTTTTCTTTTTTCTTTTTTTTTTTTAAGATTTTATTTATTTATTTGAGAGAGAGAGAATGAGAGAGAGCACATGAGAGGGGGGAGGGTCGGAGGGAGAAGCAGACTCCCCGCTGAGCAGGGAGCCCGATGCGGGACTCGATCCAGGGACTCCAGGATCATGACCTGAGCTGAAGGCAGTCGCTTAACCAACTGAGCCACCCAGGCGCCCTGTGGCTTGTTTTCTATTTCTCTTAATATTATCTTTTCAAAGAGCAGAAGTTTTTCATTTTAATTAAGTACAGATTATCCACTATTTCTTTATTGACTATGCCTTAAATATTGTATCTAAAACATCATTGCCATACCCAAGTTCATCTAGGTTTTCTCCCATGATAACTTCTAGGAGTTTTATGGTTTTGTGTTTTACCCTTAGGTATGATTCATTTTTAGTTAATTTTTGTGGAAGGTGTACGATCTGTGTCTACATTTATTTTTTTGCATATAGATGTCCAGTTATTCCAGCACCATTTGTTGAAAAGACTGTCATTATTCCATTGTATTTTCTTTGCTCCTTTGTCAAAGATCAGTAGACTATATTTATGTGGTTCTATTTCTAGGCTCTCTATTCTGTTCCAAAAATCTGTTTGTCTACTATTTTGCCAATACCACACTGTCTTGATTATTATAGCTTTATACTGATTCTTTTTTTCCCCCAAGTTTTTATTTAAATTCATTAGTTAACATACAGTGTAATATTAGTTTCAGGTGTAGAATTTAGTGATTCATCACATACATACAACACTAGGTGCTCATTATAACAAGTAGCTTTATAATAATTCTTAAAGTCAGATAGAGTAGAATAGTCCTCCAACTTTATTGTTCTCCTTCAGTATTGTGTGGGCTACTCTGAGTCTTTTGCTTCTTCATGTAAACTTTGGAATTAGTTTGTCAAAATCCACAAAATAACTTTTTGGTATTTTGACTGAGAATGCATTGAATCTTTAGATCAAGTTGGGAAGAGAATTGGCAACTTGAGAATAAATATTAATAAATACTTAGTCATCCTACCCATGACCATGGAGTATATTTCCATTTACTTCATTCTTTTATTTCTTTCATTGGAATTTTGTAGTTCCCTGTATAGATCTTATACACGTTTTGTTAGATTTATATGTAAGTATTTCTTTTCTTTCTTTCTTTTTTGTTTTTTGGGTGCTAATGTAAGTGGTATTGTGTTTTTATCTAAAATTTTACTTATTGATGGTATATAGGAATATGACTGACTTTTGCATGTTAACTTTTTATCTTACTACCTTAATTCAATCACTTTTAGTTACAAGAATGTTTTGTCTATTCTTTTAGACTTTCTACATAGATGATCACATAATCTACAAACAAGGTGAGTTTAATTTATTCCTTTCAATCTGTATAATTTTTATATCCTTCTTGTCTTATTGCATTAGCTACCATTTCCAGTACAGCATTGAAAAAGAATGTTGAGAGGGGGAAATCCTTGACTTATTCCTGATTTAGTAAGAAAGCTTCTTGTTTCTCACCATTGAGTGTAATGTTAGCTGTAGGTTTTTGTAGATATTCATTGTCAAGTTGAGTAAATTCCCATCTATTCATAGTTTGCTGAGAGTTCAAGTGATCTTTTAAATTCTAGTACCATCACATCTGTCTATGTTCATAGATGTACTGCTGGCATACCACATGCTTAAGATAATTGAATTGGTTGTGATATTGCTTAAATCTCAGGTATTGGTATAATGGGTACTGAAAATAAAATTTTGAATGATTGAAAAATTCATCTTACAGAAAAAGTACTAACTTACTTGAGTAAAAAAAAAAAAAAATGCTCCAACACACTTGCAATTACAGTAAAAAATGTGAACACTCTACCCAAATGGCAAAGCTAAATTTACCAATTCAAATTATGTGTAAATGATAGCAAATTACTCAAAGGAACTACTTTAGTCAATGTCATTAATTTTGACCTGCATATTTGAAATAATTTCTTCTCAAAGCAGAGAACTTTGACAATGATATTAATTTTTTATAATATAGTAATAGCTAACTTCTGTTTTTTTAAATGATTAAATTTAAAAATATTTAACACCAAATATTGAAAACTATTTAAATAATAACATGGCCAAGTGAATAGGAGTTATACTTAGGAATTAAAAAAATACAGTTTCCAGTCCAAATGCCATGTATAAACAGTCATTTAACAAATATTCATTATTATATGTAGGATATTTAATCTAGTTCTTTAGCAGTTGCAAATTCAGTGTTAAATATTATGTATTTTATTTATTTTTATTCAAGTATATATAACATACAGTGTTATCTTCGTTTGAGGTATACAGTATAATGATTTAGCAATTCTGTACATTTCTCACTGCTCATCAAGATAAGAATATCCTTAATCCTCTTCATCTGTTTCACCCATCCTCTCACCTACTTCCCGTCTGGCAACTACCAGTTTGTTCTCTATAATATTTTTTTAAATGAAATTTAAGAAAATTTCTAGGGCAGCACTGCCTAATACAACTTCCTATGATGATGGAAATATGTTATATTTCATTGTCCACTATAACAATGCCTTGTGACATGTAACTACTTAGCACTTAAAATTTGTCTAGGGTGACTGAGAAACTAAGATTTAAAATTTTATTTGATTTGTATTCATTTAAACTTAAATTCTAGTACCCACATGTGGCTAGTGATGAGCAGACAGCAAAGATCCAAGAGATTCAATTTTTACAATTGATATTGAAATTAATAGACAGAAAAAACTGATTCTCTCAAGGTCACACAATGCAGGCAAAAATCCAACCATTTGGTATTTGAAAATTTTGCATTAAGTAACTTCTAACAAATTTGGTAAAGTTTCTCATGTTGTTAACACCATGGGAATTCATAGAGGGGGAAAAGTTCTGTCAAGTATAGCTTATGGATGAGTGAGAGATTCACTGAAATTTGAAAAATGGCCAAGAAGAATGGATTTCGGATCATTAAGGGGAGATTTATTAAAGTCATTTTTGTGGGTTTGTTGCCGTTCTTGTTGCGAGTGGCTACTTTAGAGATGGGCTTCATTTTTAAAAAGTGATAGTATTCTAACAAACCAAGAATTAAATAAACTTATTTCTTATATTAGTTGAAATGTTAACGGCTTAAATCAACATTTATTTATTACTTCACCATTTCTGTCTGTCAGAAACCCAGTCATGACTTAGCTGAGTGCTCTGCTTCAGGATCTCTCAACAAAGCCACTAGTCAAGGTGTTGGTTGAAACTTCAGTCTTATCCAAAGGCTCAATTAGGGAGAGATCCAAGGATCTCATTCTAAGCTCAGTCATGCGGTTATTAGCAGGATTTAGTTTCTCAAGAACTCTTAGTCTGTTGGTTTCCATTCCTTGCTGATGTTTGGCCAAATGCCATTCTCAGATTTCTTTCCATCCAACTCAAATATGGCAGTTTGCTTCATTAAATCAAAAGCTAGAAAAGCAAAAGAGGTAGGAATTGCAAGCAAGATGAGGATTACTTTTTTTGTGTGATTTTATTTCAGAAGTGACACTCCATAACTTTTACTTTAGAAGCAAGTCATTAAGTCCAGTCCACAAAAAAGTGGAGAGGATTAGGGCATAAATACTAGGAGATGGGGATGATTGGTTGCCATTTCATAAGCTTCCCATCACACTAACCAACCGAGATGCTAAAGACCTTTTTTTTTTTTTTAAATTAGGAAGCATGTGGTATTTCCACTATCATTTGTCAGAAGTCCTGCCAAGAACTTTAAATAGTAAAAATAAATGGCCATCAATGTGATTTTTTTTACAATAAATTCCGGCTTACAACCTAAATTCTACAAATATCAGTTCTTAATGTGGTCAGCTGTGTTTTTATATGGTGTCAGGGGCTGAAAGAAAAGTAAAAGCTGGAAAAGTTCTAGAGAAATTTTTAGTTATCCAGTCCTGAACACCATTTATTGTGTTTTATTTAGTATTGTGTAGTAGCTCCATTGTTTGCAACCTTCCCTTATTGCTGAGGTGGTGATATGTGGTCTTTGCTATAAATTGCACACAAACCTATAAAGACTACTTGTCTCTGGAGAAGATTAGCTTCTGAGTTGAGAATGGGCAAGGTACCCTGTCTGAAGAAAGTAATTTATCATAGTCCTAGAGCCTAGGAAACTCATCATCCATACAAAGCAGTTGTTAATTACAAAGGAATCCATACATTCCATTCCTGTGAACTTCAGTAAGGGATTTTTTAAAATGTTGAAGATTGTGCATCCCTTAAATAGCAGAGTTTAACTCTTATAACATGCTACTAACTCTATGTTATTGTATTCTAAAAAAAAAATGACAGAGGATTTAATGACAGAGGGATATGATATAATATGCAAATCTTGTATCAGTTTCTACAGGAGAGGGAAAGAGTTATGATCAAATACTTGAAGAGACATAGTTCTAATACCATGCATGCCTTCTTTCTTTGAGAACCAGTCATTTCCCCTAGAGCTTTCAGTTTCCTTAATTTCTTTGAAGTACCTTATTCTGTTTTTTCCTTCTGTTCACAATAAATTCCCAGTAGTGAAAACAGTACAGTAGTGAAAGCTTGTCATCTTTTCCTCAACAGACAGTAACTCCTAAACTTCCACTTTCCATTTAAAAATCATATACCAAAGGCTACCAATAATCTACAAATAAAATTAAATCCTCTGAATATTTACCTTCTTCAGTATTGAATCCCTCTGATCTCTTACCCCTTCATGTGGCTCTTTCCTTACATTTCTGCCTGGGCTCATCTCCCCATGACCAGCCTACATTTTTTGAGCTTGATTCCTTCTTTGGCTTTTTAAATTTAGGAGTGCTTTAAGATTGAGGCTTCAGCTTTTTGCTCTTCTTTGTCTAGACTCTGTTTAGTCTCTGTCCCTTGAAGAAATTACCCACTCCAGTGATCATGTCTGAGTTGGTAACTCCCAAATCTCCATCTCCATCATCTTCCCTGAGTATGAGTCTGCATGTGCAACTGCATGCTGAGCAATTGCACTTAGACAAATCTGTTACCTCCACTAGAAGATCATTGGCACTGAATTATATTATATCCTAGAATAAACAAACTTTTCTTAAACTTTTGTCTCCTTGTGTCAAGTTCAGCATTTTTTTCTCTATTAGTCAGCCAAGCTTGAAATATAACTTATCTTTGACTCATGACCTGAAACATTGAGATTATTTGACCTTTCTTAACTAAAAATAAGTATGATAATAAGACCTATCTCAGATGTTGTTGTAAAGATTAAGTGATATAAAACATTCAAAGTACTTAGCCTGGGACAGTGTCTGACATGTAATCAGCCCCTTTGTTGTTTGTTATATTCCAGAATGTGATGATTTAGTATTTGAATGTATACTTCTTTTAAAATTTATAGTATTATTGAGATTCCAGCCAAAATATCTATGAAATATTCTTCAGAGCTACACAAAATATGTCCTAATAGGCAAGATTAGCCTAGCAAATTTTGAAAAAGAGTATTTATAGGGACATACCATGCAAGTTATTATAAGGTGTTTTTATAGTTTAGTTTTGTATCTGATAAGCACCTATTTGTGTAATAAGAAAATAATTTATAAATAAAATAATTCAGGAAATCACAAAGGGAAGGTACATATTGTCTGGGCTACGAAAAATTTTTTGTCCATAAAAAAATCAAGGTCAAATTAAAAAGGCAAATAATTCCATAAAAAAAGAAATATTTTTCACCAGTAATTTAGATACTGTATTTATAACATGTAAGAGTGCCTCTATTATAGCAATATGACCAGTATTGATAATGACCATTAATAAAGAGAAACAAAGAAAGATAAACTATAATTTCATGAGTGAAACTTAGGATCTCACTGAAGCTTTAATTTCAATTTCTGCTACAAGTTAATTTGAATGTTTTCACTTTCTATTGACCATCTTAATTTTTCTGTAAAAATCACTTTTAAAAAACCATTGGAAAAAAATACAATGGTGATGAAGGACAGTAGTTTGAGCAAACTACCTTCAGTTATATATTCCTGCTTGAACACTGTTAGCAGATGGTGCTTTTTTTATTGAAGTATAATTGACATACAATATCTTATTAGTTGCAGGTGTACATCAAAGTGATTTGATATTTTTGTACATTACAAAATAATCCCCATGATAAGTCTAGTTACCATCTGTCACCAAGTTATTATAATATTATTGACTATATACCCTATGCTGTGCATTACATCCCTGTGACTTATTTATTTTATAACTAGAGGTTTGTACCTCTTAATCCCCTTCACCTGTTTCATCTGCCTCCAACCCCTCCTGTCTCTGGTAACCAAAACTTTGTTTCCAGTATCTATGAGTCTGTTTTTGTTTTGTTTTGTTTGTTCGTTTGTGGTTGTTTCTACACCTGAGTGAAATCAGATGGCATTTATCTTTCCCTATCTGACTTTATTTCACCTACCATAAAACCCTCTAGGTCTGTTCATGTTGTTGCAAATGGCAAGGTTTCATTCTTTTTTATCGCTGAGTAACACTTCATTGTGTGTGTGTGTGTGTGTGTGTATACCTTATCCATTCATCTATCAATGGATGCTTAGGTTGCTTCCATATTTTGACTATTGTAAATAATGCTGCAATGAACATAGGGGTGCATAGAGCTCTTCAAATTGGTGTTTTTATTTTCTTCAGATAAATACACAGAAGTGGAATTGCTAAACATGTGGTAGCTTTATTTATTTATTTATTTTAGCTCCCTACTGTTTTCCATAGTGGCTGCACCAGTTTACATTCCTACCAACAGTGTACAAGCGTCCCCTTTGTTTCTACATCTTTGCCAACACTTGTTCTTTTTTGTCTTTTTGATAATAGCCAGTCTGGGAGGTGTGAGGTGGTATCTCATTGGGGTTTCAATTTGCATTTCCCTGATGATAAGTGAGGTTGAGCATCTTTTCCTGTGCCTGTCAGCCATCTATATGTCTTCTTTGGAAAAATGACAATTCAAGTCCTTTGCCTGTTTTTAATAGGATTATTTGTGTGGGGTTTTTTTGGGGGGTCGAGTTACATGAGTTCCTTGTATATTTTGGATATCAACCCCTTATCAGATGGTGTCTTTTAAAAGAACATTGTTTATAAGTAGATTGAGAAAAGATTGCTCCATGCCCAGTTAAATTCTTATCTGCAGAAATATCTGAAGAAAGTTGAATGACTGAGAGACGAAAGTGCTTTATGTTTTGCTAGAGTAGAACTAGAGCCATGATAAGAGAGTTGGGTTTTATAACATGGTCCAAATTTAACTAATACTAATACTCTGAATAAGTTTTATTAACTTAGAGAAGCATAGAAACATAGAGACTCAGTAGAGAGACACCAGCTCTGAACAGTTTTGCTATTAGTAGAAAAAGAACCCAAGTGAATTCAGAAATGACAGAAGTATAATAGACATAAAATAAAACATGACTGTCATGTATCTATTGTTGAGAAACAACTAATATTTTCATGTTTATGTGCAATTAGGGCTTTCTAAACAAAAATTGCTGGCAACCAGGATAAAAGGATGTTTGACTGGTAAACATGCCTTGGAAGTTGAGACCTCCAGAGAGATTTACAGACCTGTCTCCCCTGGAGCCTTTTATTTACATTCCAAAGGGTTGCAGACATCTAGGGACCTTCCCTTCTCAAAAGAGGATCTGTCTATGTTAGAAAATTAACGTCTTTTCCTCCCTCTGGAGGGAATAAGGGGCTGCTGAGCTGCAGTTTCTATGCAAACTGCAGAATTCATAATCTCTGGTTTCTACTCCTGTCATAGAGACTCCCTCTATACACGAAGGGACCATTTTCTCTCTCAAGAAAGAGAAAGGGACATGGACAACTTGTGTGGTTATTGTTATAAATGATCTCTGATCCAGAAACCTTGTATTTACTTACCCTGTAGTAAAAACTTATAAATTATGTGTTTATGTCATTTGTGGGTATTAAAAACTCCACAGATCTAAAGTGGAGAATGTGGTTCTTCCTTTGTTGTCAGTAAATGTTGCAATTTATTATTGTATCCTTATAGTCCCAGAATGTGTAAATAGTACTAGCTATTTGCATAGTATTGTGGACACCTATGTCTTTAGGGACTACCAAGTTTGGAGAATGGGGAATTGCTAGCAAACATGGAGGCAAATGAAACCAAATAAGAAAGCAAGGACAGTAATAATACTTCTGGGGCTTGAAGCCATGATATTTACCAACACTTAAGAAGCTGGATTTGCGGGGCGCCTGGGTGGCTCAGTGGGTTAAGCGTCTACCTTTGGCTCAGGTCATGATCTTGGGTTCCTGGGATTGGCCTGTGTTGGGCTCCCTGCTCAGTGGGGAGTCTCTTTCCCTTTGCCCCTCCCTGTCCTTGTGCTCTCTCATATAAATAAATAAAGTCAAAAAAAAAAAAAAGAAGCTGGATTTGCAAAATCCACAGAGGAGTGTTCCTAGAGTTTAAAAACCATTCAGAGATGAGAAGAAAGAGATAAAGACAAGTTCATTGTAATGATTTTTTTTCATGATGAGAAATTCACTCATTCTAAAGGACTGGCCTTTATTCTGAGATCTTTATACTTTTTTTAGTTGAAACATTCTTTTTTTTAAATAAAAATATTTTACTTATTTGTCAGAGAGAGCACAGCAGGGGGAGTGGCAGACAGGGAGAAGCAGGCTCCCTGCTGAGCAAGGAGCCTGATATGGGGCTCGATCCCAGGACCCTGGGATCATGAACTGAGCTGAAGGCAGACACTTAAGCCGACTGAGCCACCCAGGCATCCCAACTTGAAACATTCTTTTAAACAATAATGATAATAGCAGTTTTACCTGTTGGTTCATTACATGGTGGTAAAATGTCCCTATTACTGTATTCAAATTGTATTAACCATGAAAGCACAGTCTTGGAACCACTGCTTTAAAATGATTTGTATTGCTTCCCGGGCTTGAGATCTATAGCTCTAGTGGAAGCCTTAGATGGAAGTAATGTCCTGAGCTTGGATGTGGTAGGGTGGACCCCAGGTTTGGGTCACTCAGAGAAATGTCATAAAACAAACAAGTAAATCCTTGTTAAATTTTAAAGTAGAAATGTGCTACTTTGTTATTGTCTGCATATATATATATATATATGTATTTAATATTTCTTTACGAAATGAGACACAAGAAGAGTTTTACATAAACACATCAAGACAAATCAAATTCTTTCCTCTGTAAGTCTTTCTTAAAAGGTATTACTCATTTCCTCCTGAAGTTGAAAAACACGTTTAAACAGACAGTATTATTGCTGAACATAGTTTTATGAAAATCCTTGAGAAAACTTCAGACTTTAACTTATTTATATACTGAATTCTCTAGGGTTGTTAAATATCAGTTCCAGATAGCTGAGATGTTGAGGAGCACTGGACTTTGAGAGATTTAATTAATAACCAAGTCTTATCTGTTTGAATTTACTATCTTTGTGACTCTTCACTGACTTGGAGGGAAAATTAGTTTAATTTTGATACTGGCTTCTACTTTTACTATTTTACTCTTTAGTTAGTATCTATTTCAGGAAGTGAGGACTCTGTTTATTCATATTGTATCCCTCTTAGGCAGTCTGCTCTGCCCAGTGTATGTGCTCAATAAATATCTAAGTAGTCCTAGAGAATAATCAAAATAGGGAGAACATATGTCCACCCTATCAATAGTGGTACCTGTAGCAAACCTTTAGACTCTGAACTTTGGGCCACAGTTCTGGTTCCAGTTATGGTCCATGTGGATATTGCTTTCTTGGGGTTCACCCCATCAGTGAATAGAAAAATCATGAAGCAATAGTAAAATAATTTCAGAGTTCATTTTCAAAAATTCATGACAGAAATCATAGTATGAGTATAATGTCATCTAGAATGTTTCTATCCTTTTAAATTTCTACCAGTTTTAATTCTATTTCCAGGAGCTTCTCTCAATATGGGTCCCTGTCCTAGAAGAGCTCCCTTGTAACTCTCAAAGGATAGCTCATTAATATAAAGAAAAGATCATGTGTGCTATCCTAATAATCAATAATGGCAAATGCCAAGCTTTTGTGGATGTGTGTAGAAGTATATGAAAGATGCCCGGTGGACTACTGCAGGTATAAAAAATGTGTAAATGGTGATATAATTTTATAAAATATTATTTAAATATATACACCTATGTATATAGACATGTATATCAAAGTTATACACTAAACATTCAGCAAAGGTAATGAGAGTCTAGAACATTTAAATGTTATTCTTTCAACTCTATAAATGAATTTGATCTTAGCATATACAAGTAAATCTTGAACAATTCTGAAACTACATTGTTTTGATCATATCTGGAGTTAGTTCAATATTATGAACCTGACAAAATGGAGCCCAAGAGGGAATAATTGAGATAAAATATATACAAACTAAGTAATAAGAAGGATGATCAAGGGGTACCTGGGTGGCTCAGTCGGTTAAGCATCTGCCTTAGGCTCAGGTCATGATTCCAGGGTCCTGGGATGGAGCCCCACATCAGGCTCCCTGATCAGTAGGGTGTCTGCTTTTCCCTCTCCCTTTGCCCAACACCCTCTCCCCCGCTTGTCCGCTTGCTTGCTCTCTTGCTCTGTCTCTCAAATAAATAAATAAAATCTTAAAAAAAAGAAGGATGATCACGATACAAGGAGAACTGGATGAATATGACAGAAGACTGTGTGTATCTGTGAGAAAGTGTGTATAGCAGAATGCTGGCTTAAAAGGTTATCTTTAAATTTCAGAAGGGCTCGCATGTTAAAGATACCTGTGTATTTGTATATGTGCCTATGTGCATGTATCCTGGATTACTTCGAAGGAATTAGGATTAAAGTCAATGGGGAGGGGGCAAGATGCAGGAAAGTGCATTTCTGTATAATTCAGTTAAAATTCTAAAAATTTTAAACTGTTTAAAATTTGATTAAGTGACCTTATGAAGTGGTAAAACTCCTTTCTTTCCCTCCAGTCTCCAAAAATTTCAAGCAGAGGTCAGAATGATTGAGTGAATGTACATTCCACATCTAAGATTCTAGGGTAGTAAGAATTAAATACAAATTATTTTCCTGAGTATGTAGCTATTATAAATTCTTGTACTTACATAACCATATATTTTGCTTATCATTAATCTATAACCCTGATTTTAAGTTATAAAAGTCGGATTATTTTAAAAACTGTTCAAGCCGGGGATACAAATAAAAAAATTCAAGTTCTTCACAAATGTATCCACTAGTCTAGAATTATGCTAACTCCTAATTCATTGATAAATTTTTGTTTTATCATCCCTCAACCTTCATCAAAGCTTGAATGACTTACTTTACTACTCTTTAAACTTTACCCCTGAATCTTTCCAATTTCCCTCATACAGGGAGGCAGTAGAATATGAACACATATTTACAAACTACAGACTCTGACATCTGATTTGGCAACTTACTAGCTTTGTGACCATGGATAGGCACATCCCCTCTCTGAGATGTTAATGTTTATCCCATTCACTTACTCACTTACTGCATCAAATGGTGTAATGTATATTATATAATGTTTAGCATGGAGCCTGGCACAAAATATTACCTAGTAATATTTGCAACATTCAAACAAATTGACTTCCCTGAGAACAAGTAGGGTACATACTCTCTAAGTACTGGATAACTTTTGGAGTTTCAGTACTTGAATATTTTCTAAGTTTTCAGTGTTTCTCATTAGAAGATCTATTTATCCATTCTACAAATATACATTGATCCATATAATGTGCAACTGTTAGACACTGTTGTAAATACCCAAAAAACCACAATAAAAATCAATATAATTTATTTTATTTATTTTAAATAAAATAATCAAGGTCTTAGGCTCCATAGAGTTTATAGGTAACTAAGATAAATGATAAGTATTATTAGTACTGTGATGAGGAGGGTGACCATACAATTTGTTGTCCCACCAGCATTTTCTGTATATAAAATATACACAAATATATGAATTCTACTGTTTTATGTATAAGCAAATGTTTTCTGGAAAAATACACAAATTTATTTACAAATATTATTGAACTTCAATTAACACTTCACATTAAGTATTTTCTCAATCCATAAATATAAGAAGTACAATCACTGTAATATCAGAAGTGTAAGGGATCCATGTAATTTCTTAACTTCAAGAAACTGGCCCCTCTGGTATCAAATGTAACAATATGAGTAGATAATTTCATATAATACTTAAATGAGCATATATCAAAAAGCCTATCAATTTCCATTATTCATATAATTGTATGAACAATGATAATCAGAAATACTGTTTAGTGGTCATTTAAAGTTGAATGATAGTCTGAGTGTCCTACCTTTGAAAGTAGGTAAAGCCAGAAAGAAAAAAAGAAAGAGAGGGCAAAGCTTCCTAGGACATCATTAGTCTCTATATAATCCTCAATGTGTGTCTTCTCTCCATTGTAATTAAGTCACTTTAATCGAACTCAGCTAATAATATTTTTTAAAATTTCTTTTCACAATTTTGGTTTGATTTAGGATCCTTAATATTTAGGAGAAAAGCTGATTGAGTTCATACAAAATCCAATACATTAGCAGCTGTCTCTTCCTCTTCCAGTATTTCCACTTTTATTCCTTGCACTGACATATATAGCATTCTCTGGGGAAATTTTTTACAGCTATGTTCTGAAGCAGGCAGCAGATCAAGAAAATAGTTGCTCAGATACATGTGAAAAGAAATAGCAGGTATGCCAAGATATTTGGGGGGAAATGTGTGAAAGCTGTATTTCTGTAGATGGAATGTGAGTTAGGTCAACTACATTTAGGAGTTCACCTGATTGTGCCTATTTCATTTAATTAAAACCCAAATTAAAGTCTTATCTGTCCAAAAGAAGTTTGGGTAAATTAGGTTAACTCTTTACAGCCACTAAGGTAATATTCACCCCCAAAAGGTAAAGGTAATGTAAACATGGTGAATAAAGACACCATGTCTAGCCCTTAATTTCCTCTCATAAGTTTAGCCAAAGGAAAAGAAGAATGTAACTATCATGTCAGTTATATATCAAACACTCATACACATTTATGATCTATTGTGGAATAGGAATTAAAAAAAAAAAAAAACAAGCCTAAATTGAAAAGTAAATAGGCCTGGATTTCAATCTGTCACTCACAGGTTAGTGAGGTGTTGGATTAAGGACCTGAATTCTTGTTTGCTTTATCAGAATAGTCAGGAGTCTTTTGGTTGCAAGTGACTGAAAGTCAATGAAAAGTATATTAGGCAAGGGCAAGGATGAGGCTCAAGATACCTAGAACCACCACGATTTCTCTCTTCACTTTACCTCCTTTCTCTTAGATCAGTTTTCTCTTCATGGCTTTTCCACTGGAAATCAAAGAGCTGTGTCTCTTGGATCTAATTGGGAACTTCCCAGAGAAGAGCTTTGATTAAACTGGCCTACATAAATTATCTACGTATAAGCCCAGGGAGATGCAATAGCAAAATTGACAGCAGCCCCTGGCGTGCCATGTCTGAAGTGAGGAGAGGAGTGGGTCCCCAAATAAGTGGATCCTTGTCAAATAAGGGAGAAGTGATGAGCATAGGAAAAAGTTGTTAGCAAGGTTGTTGTAGGAATTATAAATAAATACACAAATATGTAAAAATTATATATATACATATATGTATATAACCCTGCCTGGCACATATGCACATATACATAGAGATTTTCTTTCTCTTGCATTCCCTCCGTTAGCAATAGCATTATGGCTGTAATGACTCTAATATCTTAGTTTTACTGGATTGCCTGTCTTTGTAGTCAAACTGGATTTATTTTATCTCTGTAAGAATTTCTTTGAAATCCACTTTTGTTCAGTTAAAAAAATGGTCTCCAAGGAAGAGGATAGTGTGATGTGGTAAATAAGCACACATTTGTAGAACATACAGTCAAGTTCGATCTCACTTCTGCCACCTGCTACCTCTGTGCCCTTGAGTAATTGTTATTCTCTAGCTCAGTTTCCTCATCTATAAAGTAAGGATAATAATTTTAGGAATGCAGTAATATTTATGAATGGCTTAGCAGAATGTTTAGAAACCAATAAGTAAATGATAATAATTTTTAGCATAGTTCTGGAGCTCCTTCACTTTCCAAGGAATCCTTACCTATCAACTCATTCCACCCGGGAGAATCTAATGTTCTGAAGATGACCAGCAGATATTCATTGAACATTACCCGTTAGTGTTCTTGATCTTTAAATATGTCCTATACAGATACAGACAGTTTCGTTAAAAAAAAAAAAAAAAAGATAAAGGGAATATAACCAGTGAGAGAAGTAAATAAAAAATTCATCAGCTGTGAATCCTAATTTCAATGTTTCTGTTCACGTATTTTGTGATTTTTAAGTCTTTAGCTTCTTCCCTCATTTTATCTAGCCCAATCTTCTTATCCATAAATCTAAAATGAAATGCTATATCTCAATCAGGGCTTGCTTGCAAAGAAGTATTTGAGAAAAACTACTGTAAGAAGTCTGTTTTTAATAGTGAGCTATAATTAACCTATGGAATCAGGTTGTTGAAAAGGACATATGGTATACTGAATGTTCTCATTACTCAAATTAATCAAAATAGGTCTTAAATATCTCAATGACTCTGAAAGTTCTGATGACTATTAAGTTTAAAAATAAGCAAGTTGCTTTCATAGTGAGGACTCATGCCACACCAATGCCTCTCTTAAGTATAACCTTTTAACAAGTATGTACCTTAAAAAAATTTTTTAACAGTATTCTGTCCCCTACATCGGATTAGGCATATGCAGGAAATAACAAAGATATAGGCTACTTGATTTTGTGGTGCCTCTATTCTGTTGGGAAGAAGATACTGGAAAGAACAGCAGGTGTCAGGGCGGAGGCAGTTATAGGAGTGCATTGTTCAGATCTTCTTTTAGGACAGAGTGTCCATGCTGAGGTTGCTTTCTACCCAGACTCCCTCTAGCTAATAATCCTCTGGCCATTCGAATCATTGCCCAATGTGTGACTCATCTAGTGGGCAGGTTTTGCTCTGGGACTTCCCATTGGTCAGAGAAAATCATCAAGGCTTTTTCTGAGCTCACTCTACTGTGAGGCTCTTCTTATCTGATCCTCCTTTCATCTTTCCTTTCACAGAAGTCAAACCTGCATTGGGATCTGAAGGCTCCTCCCACTCTCCTGCACCTTTCCTCTTTATTTTTCACAAGTGTTTCATCTAATAAATCTTTTGTGTGACTAATTTCATCCTGGTGTCTGTCTCTCAGAGGAAATGCACCGATACAGTATCCAAATGAGCATTAAAATAAATGATTCTTAAGATTGGAGTCCCAGTTTTATAGGGATATTAAAATCATAATGGGGTCATTTAGTTCTTTTCAAAGAGCCTAATGAAAACCATATGTTTAACCTAACTACTTCTGCATAAATTATTATTTGCTAGTTACAATTAGTTTGCTAGAAAAAAATGAAGTATTCAATGTTTTGGGTTGCCTTCCTATGCACAACCTACTTTTTGGAATGGATTTTCACCCTCAGCTTTACAACTCCTCAGCCCAGTCACAGGTGGTTGGACCAAGGGCCCTCTAGTCCCTGGAAAGACTGTCCTTGTCCTGAGCTGAGATAATAACATTTTATTTAGGAAGAATATGTACAGTAAACATAAATATTGTATTGTATGCATGGCATATCCTGGATCTGGGAGAATATATAGATGTGTGTTAGGTTGTTGGCTTGAGTTCTGTACAAAAGGATAACAATCATGAGAAAAAAAGATAAAAGCAGAGAAGAGATTATAAAGACCTGAGAGGTAAAAAGAACAACTTGTTTTTATTTTCCATTTCCATCTTGCATCACTAAGTTCTGTCTGTACATGCTCTGTCTATTAAGTGTCACAGAAACATAACTGAATGTTCAAATGATTAGGTTATAGGTCAAAATTCAGTGATAGTGGAAAGTAAGCTTGAACTAATTAAGTGGAGCAAGTTCCGTAGAGTAAGTGAATCCGAGAATGAGATGAAAAAATGTGAAAAGTATACTAGAGATAACATGGAGTCAATGAGATTCAGAGATGCTTTCAGGAAGTAGGCAGAAGTTAAATTATATCCCTATAAGTCAAGGAATGGCATTATTCATTCCTGTTCAACAGATGCTCTAAACATTGTTGAGGACCTAAAGTCCTAGTCATTTAGGAGCTTATATAATGGGCAAAATGCAAGTGCACTTACATTGCACTTAGAAATCAACTAAGTCAAGAGATATGATACAAATAGTTTTAGGGAAGGAAGTTTAGGGAAGTTTAAGGAAGAAAGAAATGTCATTTCTCTGATGTTATTGAGGTGGGAAATGCTGACATTTGAGATATATATTTAATGATACTCATTTTATAGACATTCTGGTAGAGGCGGCTACATGAACGAAGTAGTAAGAAATACATGGATGAGAGTCAAGGAAAGACTAATTAGTTTTGTTTAAAACATAGGTTCTATATGGTAAATGACAGGGCAGGTGTAATCTATTGTATAGAGAGTCTTGATGTCATTGTGAAAGACAGCCTGAAATAAGAATTGACAAAACTGGATGACTGCTTGTAAATGGTGGGTCAGGAAGAGAGAGGATTCAAAAAAGTTTCTAGCTAGGAAGGATTGAAAAGTGGTAGTCCAATTGACTGAAACTGGGAAGTCGGACTGAGGGTTGCTGGAAGGGAGTTGGGGGGAGGGATAAGGTAACCGGGTGATGGGCATTAAAGAGGGCACGTGATGTAATGAGCACTGGGTGTTATATGCAACTGATGAATTATTGAACTCTACATCTGAAACTAATGATACACTCTATGTTAACTACTTGCATTTAAATAAAATAAGTAAAAAAAAAGAATAACTTTAGAGGAAGATTCAGTAGTATAAATGTGAAATAATGAAACATTAGGGCAAGAATGGTAAGCTTGAGAGAGCTACATAGGCTTCCTAAAAAAATTCAGTATTTTTTGATATTTTTCAATATCCAGTGTTTAAGCATTCTTTCGCACCCTTTATTGCAGCCTCTGCCACTCAAGAGTCTCTACGCTTCCCACCTTTTATGTTATCTAATATAAGCCCTTTCACTACAGTGTGAATATATTTGTATAAATATCAAATTCTCCCAAGGTTATTTATATTGTAACCTTATCATTATTCCCTGTAAGGAATGTGAAATATCAATGATCAAGCTAAGAGAGGTATGCTTTAGCATACAAGGAAAAAACCCTCCCAACTGCAAAAATGAAACCATAAGACATCCTGCCAACTCTGCTTAGTATACATTGGGTTGTCCATGGCCTGTAACCTAAAAGTATGGACCAAGAGATAAATTTGGATATGTAGATTGATACTAGATTCAGGAGTTGTCAACAAAAAAGAAAGGAAATTAATTCATTTATTCTGCAAACATTTATTAAATATTTGCCATGAACCAGGCATTCTTCTAAGTGATGGGGATACAACAGTGAAAAAACATAGAAATGTCTGCCCCTATGAATTTTACATTCAAAAGAGAGACAGACAACAAAAAATATATTAATAAGAAGATAATGCACACATTTATATGTAAATAATTTCATTCAAAATTGTTATGTAGAATATACAACAGGAAAAGGAGATGGAAGGACTGAAGAACAGGAAAAAAATGTACTTTTAGATAATCAGGAAGGCACCATTAGGAAGAGAACATTGGAGCATATTTAAATGGAATATGGGGATGAACCATGTGAAAATCTAGGAAAAAAAAGTGCTTTCTAGCAGAGAAAATACCAGTGTTGCCATCACATTGATAGCTGGAAAGAGAGGTGAGGTGAAACAGAATAGTCCCTATTGTTGCAGCTGGTCCTAAGATTATAAATGATATTCATCATTTTCCTTCTGTACCACACACTGTATATTTCACTCACTGTAGCCAGGCACCACAGCTAGTCTGGGTTGCTTGTTTGCCTGCTGTTATGACCTAGACTATCCTTAGAGTTTGAATTCTTAATCATCCTGTCTTCTTGGGCCATGGTTGCTACAACTACTCATTTACTGTAATCAGTGGGCACAGAAACACCAAACAATTCCTCAGTGATGAATGCTCTGTGTTCCAGACATAGCCCTCCCTGTTCCCATTGCATTGGAGTAAAACTAGCTCGGGTAGATGACTAGAAGCAATTACCCTCTCCTTCTGATAGTACAGTTAGTATCAGCATGAAGAGGCCAGAGAGACTAGAGGGCAGTTGCAACTTCAACTTCAGTGGAACCCTCGCTGTGTCTCCTAGCTGAATTGTTCTTGCTAAAAAACCAGCACTTCTAACCAACCAGAGCCTAAGGTCATGGGAATGAAAAGATAAATTCTATAATTGGTTCATTGCAAGTGAAATTGAAAGAGGCACCTCTTGGTTCCCAGGTCCATGGATTTGATCTATAGAAGGCAAAGTACCATATTATCAACTGTTAGTCCAGTGCATCTACTACATCCTGGAAGACAGTGCTCCCATCTGGAGAGTGTTGTCCGTAATCTGGTGCACTACTTGAGCCTTTCAGACCATTCCACTGTGCAATTTAGTCAACTGCTTCTAAATAATAGCTTATATAAGATTAGTGTATTCCACACTATACAACTATCATTGCCTCTAATATCCTTTAAAATGTGTGCAATGCTCTGCAGCAATACTGTATGGAATACCATGTTAATAGATCAGCTATTCTGTAAGTCCTCAGTTAGAAGACAAACCCCTATCTATGGTAAGATTCAATTCAAATAGGAACAAATCACTGTTCTCTCTAGGAAATGGTCCAATATCATTCATCTTCCATCAAAAAAAAATAACCGTCTTCAAGGATTTATGCCATATCAACTACACAGAATCAGTCTTTTGGGTGGCAAGCAGAGCATTCTACAGTATCATTAGCTAATTGGGGATTTGAAGTAAAAGGGAGTTAATGGTCTTAGGTTTATAAATATTCTCCACCTCTGTTTCCATGATGCTCTCTCCTTTGTACCAGCACTAGGTGACTGAAGAGAAATAAGCTGACATCTGTATGATGGGTTATTCTGTCTGGATTTTTTTTTTTTTTTTTAGAACTTACTAGTAGCTGTAGCTATGTGTGATATAACTTTTCTCATAGATTTATAGATACATCTTTTATCCAGAGCTTCTTGTTTCTAATATTCAAGTCTTGTTCCTTCCAGGGCCTTGATTAATCAGCAAAAGCTTTTCCCCCCATTTATATACCCATTCTTCGAATGACTTTTCTGCATGTAATAATCAAGTCTGCCCCCTGGGAGACTATTCTCTAATGACTGCCATAAGGCAACCCCTGAATAGGTTTGTAATGATAGTTACAGCAGTGAGAACAACATAGTCTACCTATATATTTACCAATCCTGATTCTTTTTTCCTTCTTTATTAGTTGATTATGTGAATTTCTCCATAAGGCTATAGTTTGCCTTGAGGAAAAAGCATAGGTACAAAAGAAGTAGTAACATGAGAGTTTGAGACACCTGTGTATATAATTTTCTCATGTTTTTTGGAGCTCCTTGGGCCCAATTCAAAATATACCATTTGCACCGTACAATGGCTGCTCAGTGCCTATCTGACTACATGATTCAGTGGATGTGGCAATACCAAGTCATGGTGGATAACTTTAATTACATAGTCATTTGATGTTCCTGGTAAGGCACTGGCAATGTTAAACCTCATCTGAGCCTTTGCCCTAAGAAAACATTGGTGAAATCATCTTCCCACCCTTTTGTGTTGCAGGAAACAGGTAATGACCAAGGACCATCCTGCTTTTGCATAGTCTAAGACCCATTTCCACGTTTCCTGAATGTGTCAGGTAAGACCCATCTCTAACTTTTGTCATGACTTCCATAAAACTCATACATGACTCATTTGTCTGCCTGTGTCTATCTAATGACAAGACCTTTTCTTTTCTTTGAGAGATTTCTGATTAATAATGGCTCTCCAGTGCAGTCATCTGAATAAAACCCTCTCCTTAATTATATGTTACATCTTGTCTTTTAAAACATTCAGCTATTTTAGGGCCCCATAATATGCCAGGAGCTGTTTTAGAAATGGTGAATAATTCTCTGTTGCATTCCTAAAATGTTTTATTATCTTTATTATTTTAATTTTTAGATTATTAGTTGGCTTTGATATTAAGAATGATGTCAAATTACATTTAAAAACCCTTTTCTACATTTATTGAGATGTTGGTTTTCCACTACTAATGTGACATATAATACACAAAAACTATGTCTAATATTAAACCAAGAAAGTGTAATGGGTTGTTTTACTTGATTGTATAGATTAATTTTTTGTTATATAATTGGACTTTAATCCTTATTGTTATTATGTGCTTGCATTTATGCCTCTGTTGGTATTTTGTGGTAAACTTAAGAGAACTTCTTATCAAACAAATACTTAGATTCATTTCACTAGTTTCATAAAATCAATTGTCAAGTGTACCATTTTTTAATGCTCTGAAATATTTTTATAATATGGAAATGATCATTTTCCTGATATTTTGAAAGAATTAACCTGTAAAAGTGCATCTTGTCCTTTTTATTTGGTAAGTATAACTTTAAAATCATTAAAACATTTGAAGTATACTACTTGTCTAGCTATTACATTTTGACTCAATTTTGAACAGTTATTTTACAGAAAATGTAATTTAATGAAATTTTAAATAATTATTAGCATGCATTTGCATACTATTACAATTAATAACTATATATATATTTGTATTTTCTTCTCCATCCTTAGGAATTATGGTTACTAAACAGTGTATATTTCTTACAAAGTAATGATCATAATATAAGTAACACTTTGAGCAGTTCAGAGAGAGAAAGGGAGAAAGTATTAGATAAGCTATTTTTAAGAAATATTTCATAGGTATTGATTTTCCATAAGGTATTTTTAAGTAATTTAAAAATACAAATTCAAAAGCATAATGCTTTTTATAATCCTCATGTTAGAGAGTTTTAAAGCAGCATGTATCTGATGTTTATTAATTTCATAAAAGAGAAAAGAAGATTTTAGTTACCCTTATCTAAATCCTATCTCCCAAGTACTCTTTTTCCCCCTTTGGGGGAGGGAAGACATTACTCGATGATTGACAATGGTCTATTCCATTGAAAGGTAAAGCCTATTCTTGTACAGGGCTGCAGCCTAAGCTTTTGTCCTCAACCACAGTCAAATACAAGAGGGTGGCAGCAATATAGTTTCCATAAGTGGGGCAATAATAGTGCATTCTCAGGGGGTCAATACAAAACTTGGTTCATCTTTTTCATACTGTTCATCGATATGGGTGTTCAATCTTAGTCTGAGGTCATTTTGTTATAGAAAAATATACACCAGTATGTTAATAGTAGCAATATCTTGATCTTGGGTTTTCAGAATGTTTTAGTAACTTTTGTTTTCATTATTGATATATTTTAGTCTTCTATGATTATTGTATATGACTTGTGTATTAAAACAGTAAGGAGAGATATAAAATGAACAAAATACTACTGGAAATATAGCTACTAAAATATATACAGGGATTTAATCTGAAAAATTGAATTATGGTGATTCTTTTCTCCTTTGCCAAATGTGTACATACTTTTAAAAATAGTAGTTAGAAAAAAGTCAGTTTCTACAAAAAGGACTGAAGAAAAAGCTTCCAAAGAAGGAGTAAGTGTGGTAAGTTGTTATAGTGGACAAAAAGAGAAAAGTATCCCAGTCCACTCTTGACACTGACCGGGAACCTTCCTACTATGAAAAATTTTAAGCTTTCTATACCCTGAGTTTTTGCTCATGATTTGAAGTGTTAATGCCCCATTTTATTTTGTTATTGAATGTTGTTATTTTTGTTGTTGTTTTTCCTTAGTCCCTCTCTCTTTTTATTTGTATTCAATTTTCATGATACCAAGTTCCCAAACTCTCTGTAACCACTGCTCACTTAATGAATGTTTCTCTTTTCCAATTTATTTATCACTGTCACTTTACAATCATATCAGATGAGGATGAATCTTTCATACTCTCAAAGTGGAGTATTTCTGGGGATTACTGCAATGAATCAGCAGTTGAGCAATCTTGTTATAAATAATCTCAAATGCATTGTAAAAATGTGACTTTATTGAAATAAATAGTAGAGTTTAAATTAGTGTTTGTAATAATGTCTTGAGGTGAATAAGTGGTGAACTCACTGACACATGACTAGGCAGGGCAAGCTTCTTCTATAAATTTATACTTAAGAAGTGATTAACCAAGCTCTTTTCATGTATTGAGGAATGTGGGTCATTTAAAGAGGAATTAACTGTTTTCTAAAATCAATAAATTATGGAATGATGAGAAAATATTTTATAGTGTCCTCTATGGGCACATTAATGCTTTTCTAGAGACTGCATAATTGCTTTGCTCAATTATTTGAAGAAAAGATTGGAATGCCTCCTTCGAAAGGAAACCAAATTTGAACTGTGTCAGACTCCACAGCAGCCAGTCTCCAGGGGCTTTTGTGCAACAGTCGCTCCTTGGATTCCTGTAATGTCCCATATGCAGCACTTAAATTGATTCCATTTAGGAATCTTTCAGACATCAAAGATGATTGTTCATGTGTTTCTACAATTTTGACTACTGAATTGCTTGGATATAGCTGTGTATTAGAAGCTGTCAACAGATTAAATTTCTCTCTGTCTCTCCATCATCTAGATAGATAGATAGCCAAAATATCTGTGTGTTTGTTGTGTTTTATATAATGTACATGTATATAATATTTATATGATATATATAAAATTATAAGTCATTGGGATCCCAGACAAACACAAACTTTTATGAAATGGAACTGCTTCCATATATATATATTTTTTTTCCCCTCTAATCAGTAGAATCATGAATGTCAGAGACAGAGATGAGGCACCTTGTCCAGGTTCCTAGTTGTAGCATGACCAGCCATATTTTTTGTTTGTTTATTTTTACACAGGACCTAATGAAAATAGCAAAGACTTTTGGTGGGAATAATTAAAGCCCATCCTGTAGCATTGTACAATTAACTTTACATAATTATGCTTGAAGAGCTACAAAATGTAAACAGTGGGCTGGTCACTTTTTTCATCTTAAAGAAGAGATAACCCATCTCCACTGAGATCCAGAGAATGGTTTCTGTTCTGGATTTCTTATTCAGCCTTTTATACAATCTTCCTATATGTTCCAGAGATACTGGATTCTAGCTTGAGAACGCTATTTCTAAATTCAGTGTCTTCATGTTCATTTTTGCACTTGTTTAAAGGATAGTCTTTCAGTTGTGAAAGATATACATAAAGATAAACAAAGTAATGGAAGTCCTAGCCAGAGCAATTAAGAAAGAAAAAGAGTTTAAAAGGCATCCAAATCAGAAAGAAAGAACAAAATTATCTTTGTTTGGATATGGATATGATTTTAAATATAGAAAATCCTAAGGACTCCTCCAAAACACTGTTAGAAATAATCAATAAATTTGGTAAAGTTGTAGGGTACAAAATCGATATATAAAAATCAGCTACATTTCTATACACTAATAATGAGCAATATGAAAGAGAAATTAAGATAGCAACCCCATTTACAATAGCCTCACAAAGAATAAAATATTGAGGAATAAATTTATCCAAGGAGAGGAAAGATCTGTATGCTGGATACTATAAGATATTGATGAAAGAAATGAAAGAAGACACAAACAAATGAATCAGAAGAATTAATACTGTTAAAATGTTCATACTACCCAAGGCCATCTATATATTTAATACAATCTGTATCAAAGCTTCCATGGGATTTTTCACGAAATAGAGAAAATAATCTGAAAATCTGTATGGAATCACAAAAGATGCTGAAGAGCCAAAGCTTTCCTAAGGAAAAAAAAAAAAAAGCTAAAGGCATCACACTTTCTGATTTTGCACTATACTACAAAGCTGTAGTAATCAAAACTTAGCATGGTTTTGGTATAAAATAGATACATAGACCAATGGAACAGAATCAAGAGCCCAGAAGTAAATACTTATATATATGGTCAGCTAATATTTCACAAAAGAACCAAGATTTAACAATGGGGAAAGGATATTTGCTTCAATAAATGGTCTTGGGAAAGTTGGATAACCATGTGAAGAATGAAACTGCAATGCTGTCTTACACCACAGACAAAAATTAATTTGGAATGGATTAAAGACTTAAACATAAGACCTGAAACCATAAGACTCCTCAAAGAAAATCTTTGTCTTGGCAACAAATTTTTGGATATGACACCAAAAGCACAAGCAATAAATAAAAAACCAATAAGTGGGACTACATCAAACTAAAAAGCTTCTTCATAGCAAAAGAAACAATCAACAAAATGAAAAGGCAGCCTATGGAATGGGAGAAAATATTTGCAAACCATATAACTAAGGGGTTAATATCTAAATATATAAAGAACTCATACAACACAATGAAAGATCACCTCACACCTTTTAGAATGACATTTATCAAAAAGATAGGAGGTAAGTGTTGGTGAGGATGTGGATGAAAGGGGAACCCTTGTGTATTGTTGGTGGGAATGTAAATTGGTGCAGCCACTATGGAAAACAGTATGGAGATTCCTCAAAAAATAGAACTACTATATGATCCAGCAATTCCACATCTGGAAATATACCCAAAGGAAATGAAATAATTAATTGGAAGAGATATCTGCACTCTCATATTCATTGCAGCATTATTCACAAATAGGCAAGATATGGAAACAACGTAAGTGTCCATCAATGGATGAATGGATAAAGAAGATGTGAAATACACACACACACACACACACACAGAGGAATATTACTGAGCTATGAGAAGGAAGGAAGTCCTGCCATTTGAAATGACATTAATGATCATGAGGGCATTATGCTAATGAAATAAGACAGGCAGAAAAATACAAATACTATACAATATCACTTGTATGTGAAATCTAAAAATGCCAAACTCAGAAACAGAATAGAATGATAGTTACCAGGGGCATGCGATTAGAGGAAATGGGGAGATATTGGTCGGAGAGTACAAACATCCAATTATAAGACAAATAAGTTCTGTGTATTTAATGATCAGCATGATGATTATAGCTAATAATACTGTATTATATACTTGAAAGTTTCTAAAGAGTACTGAAATGTTCTTACCACAAGAAAGTAATGGTATTATGTGACATGATGGAGGTGTTAGTTAACCCTATGGTGGTAATCATTTTGCAATATATAAGTGTATCAAATCAAGACATTGTACACCTTAACCTTACACAATATTATATGTTAATTATATCTCAATAAGCTGGAAAAAAAAGAACCCTTAATTTATGACCTTGGTACCTTTTGTGGGATAATGGGGAAGAGGAATGAATGGATGTGAGACACCTGAATCTTTCATAACACTGTTTCTCAGAGTAGAATTTCTCACAGATTACTGTCCACTAAAATCACCTAGTAGAGCAAACTTGTACATCTAGGAAGCGTACAAAACTATCAATGCTAGCTAGGGTCTCCTTAACAAAAAAATCACAATTTAGTTAGTCTGTCATGGTATTTTGTTAATGACATATTTTTAAAGCTACCCTATAGTTGAGAATTATTGTATTGGAAACCAAAACTTACAAAGTTTCTCTAGCATTTGCCAAATTAATTTGACCCCATTTCTCTGGCACCCACAAAACACCTGTGTGGTGACTTGCACTCATTATTTTCTTCCTATGGCTTATTTTGCATATTTAGTATTTTTTGTGTTTAGCATATTTGGAAATTCTGCAGTAAAATAAGTAAAAAAAATGACAATATCATAATCAAATTTTTAGTATATGTTTTAGGAATCCCCATATATTTTATTTCATTTTTAACTGTACCCACCAGTTGTACCATTCCTATTTTCCTTTGCTCCTAAAAAAAGAAAATATAATTAATGTTAATATAGCAGATTGAATCCTTACTATTCATTTCATTTTGTCTTATTATCCTATAATTCCAAAAGCTTTGGCTGGCAGCTGGAGTCTGTTGATAAATGCGACCATGCCACTAGATGTATTCCCCAAGTTGCATGGCTTTTTAAGTAAGAGTAATAGTTGTAGAAGTATTACTTCTTACTAATTACTAAATGCGGATAACTCCAGACTGTCCAGAAAATTTATCAGAGTCCAGAAGACGGGATTGAATCAATCTACCATTAACACCTAGAATCCTCAGCTATAATTGTGAGTCAGTAATACGGAATTGGTTAAGAATATAAACTCGGGGTGCCTGGGTGGTGCAGTTGGTCTAGGTTCAACTCTTGGTTTTGGCTCAGGTTGTGATCTCAGAGTCATGAGATGGAGCCCCATGTTGGGCTCTGGGCTCAATGAGGAGCCTGCTTGGGATTCTCACCCTTTTCCTCTGCCCCTCCTGCTCGTGCTCTCTCTCTCTCTCTCTAAAATAAATACATAAATCTTAAAAAGAAAAAAAGAATATAAACTCTTGTGTGACCAACTCCTAGCTCTGTTACTTAATTTTCTTTTGTCTCTGGATATTTTTATTCTCTCTGTGCTTCTTATTCTTCACCTATAAAGTTAAGGTAATTATAATCATCAAATGCACAGGATTGATCATGTTCAGAGAGCACATTATAAGTGCTAAATGAGTTAGCTGTTACTTACTTGATTAATATTTTTGATGTGGGCTTCTTTCATATTCAGGTTAGACCTATGTGAAGTACCCTAACCACCTTAGTGAAAGGCAATCTCCAGTGCGTCCCTTTTTTCTCCCCTCTATCTCACAGTCAAGTGTGATCTATCATGTAAGAATTGGTAATATATGATAGTTCTGTATATATACTCAACAATTTATCACTATGCTAAGAGTTGGTAATATCATTAGAAACTGTACCTATTTTACCCAAATTATCTTAATATGAAAAAAATCAAAGACCCCAAATAAGAATTGCAGCTTTAGTTCTCCCATTTGAAATGCCTCCACTGGTATATATTGAAATTATATAAATAAAAATCAAGATCACATTTGCCTCTGGAAAGATTTGTATCAGTGTGTTCGAAATGGTTTTCTCTAGGTGGGTATTATGGGTATTTTAAATTTTCTTCTTTTATCTTCTTTTTATCATTTTTATAAAGTAAATAATTTTTAAATAAAAATGACTTTAAATTAGTAACACATTACCTTTACCTTGATATTGTAACTTTGTTTCATTATGATGCCACCTAAATCTATAGAGTGATTAAGCCACATAATTTTGGAATGTAGAAAGCATTTAAATAAGTCAATTTTACACCAATGGAAAATATTACATAAATACAAGCAAATATGCACAATTAGAGTATGATTGATAGAAAATGAAAATATTACACCTAGTTGTCTAGAACATAGCCTTATGATTTACTATAAAATGTATGTGGTGGGTAGAATTTAATACTTATTAACCTCATCCAAATCTTATTGTCTCTCTCTGTAAAAATCAATTTAAAATAAGCTTATGTAATTCCTTTCCTTTTCTTTGGACACTGAAATGTATTTTTTTTTTTTTCAAATTCCATTGAGAAAGTCAAAACTAATGTTTTGGAGCTTACGTTATAGATCTTCTTGATGTTAATTTGATATATATTAAGTGAATATACCATGGGTAAATTTAATATTCAGAGTTTGAAAGGAAAATTTTTCTTGAGTCAGAAAACTTTAAATACTCAACCAAAGACTTAAAAACAATTTTACGCCTTGGGGGGACACACAGAATATAACACCTAAAAGCTGTCTCTAGGGTCTATTAAATGCTTTGATTTTATAACATGAGTTGGATTTTTGTTCCAAATTAATTGCTGCTTTTCAGTTTTTATACAGTGTGTGTGTATTTTATGTCTCCCTTGCTTTGAGGGCTTTAAAATTAATGAAAAGTGTAATAGACTGGTTTGGATAAGATTCAGACTTTTTGGCAGACTCCTAAGTAACAAAAGCCAGCCAGTACTTAATCAAATAGTATATTTAAGTCTCTGTGTTTGTTTTTTTTTAAGTTTCGAACCAATGCTGTTTAACTTAACTGCCCATCCATCTCATGTAAATTTCTGTTGTTTTTTTAAGTGATAAAATGTTAGAAAGAAATTAGAACCTATCAGTAATCTAAATGCCCTTCTATTAGAGTGGTTATATTTCCAAAATGGATTTTTATTCATGTCAGTATTTTCCATTGTATCACAGAAAGCAAACAGTGAAATGGATTTCTTTTTTCTTTTTTTATCCACACGATTAACCCTTTCCCAAGTTAATCTTTGAAACATTTGTTAATATAAACATTCTCTTACATAGAAAATGTTGTTACATACATTGTTTCTTACATAGAAATATTGTTTCATTTGAGTAAGTGAAAACTTGAGGTTAAGAAGGAGCTTGATATCACTATCTATATCTGTATTAAAACACCTGATAATTTCTATTCTCCATATTGTTAAACCTGACTTTTAAATGACAATTACAGTTTCCTATTTTAGATAAAGCTATAGCATAATAGTAAAGCCAGGAGTGAGATGAAGCAGACACTTGTGACAACTCAAACTCTTTGGTACAAAAAAAACGTCCGTTTTGGTACTGCAACCCCAGGGACATGAAGTCCACTGTGATTAGTCGCATGACTCTCCTGCAGTACCTACTGAGATACTGTTGCCATAACATTGAAAGGCAAACCTTCAACCAGCAACAATCTTTAGATGCTCTCTATACAATGTCAAATGATGTATCATTTTCTTCTAATAAAGATCATCTAAATGCATCCCCCAACCAAAACTTGTGCCCAGTTCATATTGTCAAGAATTGCTAATTATTTAAAATAAAAGTAAGGGTTATTTTAACTTGGACACATTTTGTTCTGTTCATTACATTTATGTTACCTACTAAAGTATGGATAATGAATTAAATTGGGATGGATGAGTTTAGTTTAGAGAGAAAAATTAAAGCCCATGAATATAAACCAATTTCTACAGTAATCTATTAAGCCTTGCATTTTTTCCCTGAGTTTAAAAGTGCATTTATATAAATTATTTAGGGAATCATGAACATCAAGTAATCATTTCTACTGAGGTCATGTGTAAGTATATTTATAATTCCTATCAAACATTCAGAATTGATAATGTTGCTTATTTTAGTATATACTAGACTAGAAAAATACATGGGTGAAAAGATAATACATGTTCTCTAGAAATGTATTCTCAGGATCACTGTACCATGTAAATCAAATATGACTTAAAGTCACCAAAGGACAGCATCAGAACCATTTCTACACTCTGATTGAGAAAACAATGCACCAAGTCATGTATCCATAGGGATTTCAAAACTTTGTTTGCCTAGTAAATTGTTTGTGCCTAAGCTGGGCTAAACTATTTACCTTTAAGTAATTTCTTTTTTCTTTTTTTTTTTTTTTTGGTTGTTTCAAAATGGTATTTATTTTGTCTTTATTTTCAAGGGACATGATTAGTCTAAAAATGCCCACAAATTCTTTGAAACTTTTCCAATTCAAAGATTGAATCTAATGTCCTCTCTTGGGACTTTGCATAATGATTCACTTCTTTTTTTTTTTAATTTAATTTTATTATGTTATGTATATCACCATACATTACATCATTAGTTTTTGATGTAGTGGTCCATGATTCATTGTTTGCATATAACACCCAGTGCTCCATTGAATACCCAGTGCCCTCTTTAATACCCATCACCAGGCTAAGTCATCCCCCTACACCCCTCCCCTCTTGAACCCTCAGTTTGTTTCTCAGAGTCCATATTCTGTCATGGTTCATCTCCCCCTCCGATTTCCCCCCTTCATTTTTCCCTTTCTACTATATTCTTTTTTTTTTTAACATAATGTATTATTTGTTTCAGAGGTTACCTCTAAGTAATTTCTAATAAGAAATACATCAAAATCCCTCCGAATCTTTGAAAAATTAAAGTTGAAAATGTAGTCTTTTTTATTAATGTAACAAATATTTTTACATCCTGAATATACTAAATTGACCACAACTAAACCGGACACATAAGACACAAATAACCTATAAATTTAAATGCAATTAATATATTAAGCCCACCTGTGAACATGAAGCACTTACAATACATATATATTTTATTTTATTTTTAAAATATTTTATTTATTTATTTGACAGAGAGAGACACAGCAAGAGAGGGAACACAAGCAGTGGGAGTGGGAGAGGGAGAAGCAGGCTTCCCTTGGAGCAGGGAGCCCGATGCGGGGCTCGATCCCCGGAGCCGGGGATCATGACCTGAGCCGAAGGCAGACGCTTAACGACTGAGCCACCCAGGTGCACCTACATATATATTTTAGAAATTGGAATCGATCATCTATAGAAAATTGAGGCTAGTGTAACTTTAGTTTTTCTCTGTTAAGGTAAATAAAAAAATCTAATACAGATAGATACCTGTAAATGTCTTCCTGATCACATTACCTTTTCTGTACCTACTCCAGAAATACCTAGAATGCTAAATTGATGTTAAATAGCATGTATACGTTTATGTATTTTCTACATTGTGCATATTCCCTTAGGGAACAGAAACTAAGATAGTTAGGAATCTAATAGCCATACCAAGGTAAGCTTTTGAAGCATAAAGGGAAAGAGCAAAAATAGGTTAATTCCTCCAGCATTGCTTTTTCTTCTATAAAATCACCAGCTTATATAACATTTGTCTCTTCTTTGGTGAGATGTTTGTTTATATGTTTTGCACGTATTTTAATTGGATTTTTGGTGCTTTTTTTAATTGTTGATTTTAAGTACTTCTTATATATTTTGGATAAAAATCCTGTATCATATATGTGTTCTGCAAGGATTTTTCTTCACACTGTAGCTTGTCTTTTAATTTTCTTAACAGTGATTTTACAGTGTATAAGTTTTAATTTTAATAAATTCCAATTTTTCGATTTTTTTCTTCTGTGGATGATTTTAGTGTTATATTTAAGACTCCAAGAAAAATCCAAGGTGACCTAAATTTCTTCCTGTGTTTTCTCTAGAAAGGTTAGTTTTGCAGTTTACATTTAGGTCTATGATCCATTTTCAGTTAATTTTTGTGAAAAATGTGAAGCAGAAGTCTAGTTTCATTCTTTTGCACATTGTTGCTCAATTGTTCCAGCATCATTTATTGAAAAAACCATCTTTTCTCCATTTAATTGCCTTACTCATTTCTCAAAGATCAATTGACTATTTGTGTGGACTCTTTATTCTTTTCCATTGATCTATCCGTCTATCTTTTGCTGATACCATGCTGTCTTGAATACTGTAAACTTTATAGTGAGTCTTAACATAGGGTACTGTCAGTCCTACAACTTTGTTCTTCAGTATTGTGGTGGTTATTCTGTGTCTTCCTCTTTTCCATGTAAACTTTAGAATGACTTTGCAAATATCTCCAAAATAGCTTGATAGGCTATTGGTTGGAATTGTGTTAAATCTGTAGATCAAGTTAGGAAGAATTGACATCTTAATAATATTGAGTCTTCCAACCAATAAAAACAGAATATCTTTCATTTTTTAAGATTTTCTTTAAGTTCTTTCATCAAAGCTTTGTAGTTTTTCACATGTAAGTTCTGTAGACATTTTGTTAGATTAATACCTAAATAGTTCATTTTTGTGTGCTATTATAAAAAGTATGTTTTTTAAATTTTCAAATTCTAATTGTTCATTGCTAGTGTATAGGGGAAAATGACTTTGTCATATGAACCTTATATCTAGTGACTTTGATATACTCATTTATTAGGTCCAGGTATGTTTCTTTTTCCTATATATACAATCATGTCATCTACAAACATAGGCAATTTTATCTTTCTTCCCAATCTGTATAACTTTATTCCCTTCCCTGTCTTATTGCATTATTAGGACTTCCAGTATGATATTGATTAGAAGTGGTACAACAGGACATCCTTGCCTTATTCCCAGTCTTAGGAGAAGACCACCCAATATCTCATTATTAAGTATGATGTTATCTGTAGGCTTTTTGTAGATGTTCTTTATCAAGTGACAAATTTCTCTTCTTTTACTAGTTTACTGAAAATGTTTACTATGAATATCTGTTGCATCTTATCAAATGCTTCTTCTACCTGTATTATATGACATGTGATTTTGGTTCTTTAGCATGTTGATATGGTGCATTACAATGATTAATGTTTGAATATTGAACCAGCCTTGAATACTTGCATTAAATCCTACTTTGTTCTGGTATATAATTCTTTTTATATATTATTCCATTCGATTTAATAATTTCTTAAAGATGAAAAAAAATCTATGTTCATGAGAAATATTAATCTGTAATATTCCTTACTCATATTGTCTGTATTTAATTTGCTATTAATACTGACCTCGTAGTATGAGTTATGAAGTGTTAACTTTGTTTCTATTTTTTTGGAAGTGATTGTGAAGAATTGGTATCATTCCTTTCTTAAAGTTATGATAGAATTTTCCAGTAAAAACATATGGGCTTCTGTATTACCTTTTGGAATATTTTTAGTTATTGATTCAATTAATAGATATTGGCCTATGCAGATTATCTATTTCTCCTTGTGTCTTTTTAAGGAATTAATCCTTTTCCTCTCTAAGATATAATATTTGTGGGAATATAGTTGTTCACAGTATCACCTTATTATCCTTTAATGTCCATGGGATCAGTAGTAATGATTCCTTTTTCATGTCTAATATTAGTATTTGTGTCTTCTCTCTTTTTAATTGCTTAGACTAGCTAGGGTTTTATCAATTTTATATCAAGGAACCAACTTATCAATCCTTTTCAAAGAACTAGGTAAGGTTTCCTTGATTTTCTCTGTTGATTTCCTGTTTTCAATTTCATTGTTTTCTGCCCTAGTTTTTATTATTTCTTTTGCTCTTCTTCTGTTTGCTTTACACCTAAATTGTTTTTTCTCTAGTTTCCAAAGGTGTAAGTTGAGATTATTAATTTTAGAACTTTCTTTTTTTCTCATTAAATATTATAAATTTCCCTTTAAGCACTGCATTCACTCTCACAAATTTTGATAAGCTGTATTTTCATTTATATTTAGTACAAAATTTGTTAAATTTATTTTGAGACTTTTTGACCTGGTATCATATAAAATCATATTGTTTTATATCCAAATACTTGGGAATTTTCCAAGTATTTTTCTGTTGCTGATATCTAGTATTAATTCTGATTTAATTTTATTGTAGTCTGAGAGCATACTCTGTATGATTTCTATTCTTCTAATTATGCTAAGGTGTGTTTTATGACCTAGTGTGGTTTATTTGTGTGAATTTCCACATAAACCTGTGAAGGTGTTATAATTGAAGAAGTATATCAGTTAGATCAAGTTGATTGAAAGTACTCTTCAAATCAAATTCATTCATACTAATTACCTCCCACTTGGTCTATCAATTACTAAAAGAGATTTGAAGTCATCAACTATGGTAATGTATTTGTTGACTTCTCTTTTCAATTCTGTCAAATTTTATATCATGCATTCTAATACTCTGTTGTTAGGTTCATATATGTTAAGGATCATTGTCTTCTTGAAAATTGACACTTTTATCGTATGTAATGCTTCTCTTCATCCCTGAACAACTTTCCCTGTTCTTAAGTTGGCTTTGCATGAAATTAATATAGCTACTCTACCTTTACTTTGACTAGTATTATCATGGTATATCTTTCCCAATTTCTTTACTTTTAACCTATTGGAATCAATTTATATTAAAATGGATTTCTTGTAGATATTTTGGGGAAATTTTTTTATTCAGCAATCCCTGATAAATTCTCTTTTTTAATTGATATATTTATACTATTTACAGTATCACTATTTAAAGTGATCATTGATACAGTTGGATTAATTTCTACCAAGTTTGTAACTGTATTCTGTTTGTTACATTTTCTTTGCCTTTTTTTCCCCTCACCTTTTCTGGTTTTAATAGAGCAATTCATACAATTTATTTTATTTATTTTCTTACTATATCAATTATATTTCTGTTTCAGTTTTTTAGCAGTTGCTCTGGAATTCGCAGTGTATGTTTCAAACTAATCCAAGTTCATCTTCTAATAACTCTGTGTTGCTTCATGTGTAGTACAGATGCCTCATACCAGTATTTGCAATTCCTTTCTCCCACCCTTATGACACAGATGTTTTTCATTTCATTTATCCATATGCTATGCTGCCCCGTAATTCAAACAAAAAGTTGTCTTTTTTATCAACTAATGATAAGAAAAACAAAGATTTTTTCTTACTTTTATTTATGTATTTATTTATTCCTCCTATGCCCTTCTTTTCTTTATGTATATCTGAATTTATGACTTGTATCATTTTCCTCTTCCTTGAGAACTCTTCAATATATCTGGCATGACTGGAGTGCTAATAATGAATTCCTTCAATTTTATTTGTCTGAGAAAGACTTTAATTTTTCCTTCAGTTTTGGATGATAATTTCACTGGTTATAGTATTTCAAGTTTTTCTTCTTTTTTTTCCCTTTCAACACTTTAAATATTTCCATGCTCTTCTTACTTACATGGTTTCTGACAAGAAGTCTACTATAGTTCTTATACTTGTTCTTTTTTGGTTTGGCTTCTTTCAGGATTTTTCTCTGTTTTTGATTTTCTGCATTGTAATATGATATACCCAGGTGGTTTCTTTTTGTTTTTATCCTGCTTAGTGTTTTCTGAGCTTCCTGGGCCTGTGGTTTTACATATGTCATTAATTCCAGAAAATTGTTAGCCATTTTTACTTCAAATATTTACTCTGATTTATTCTTTCTCATTTGCATCCATGTAATACTTGATATGTTAGAGTTTAAATCTGCCATTGCATTACTTGTTTTCTGTTTATTCCCTCTATTGTTCACTCCCTTGTTTCCCATTTTCTTTTCTCTTGTGGGTAATTTTTATTTTGAATTATCTACAGTGTTTGAGGATATATCTCTTTGCATACTTTGTTTATTTACTGGTCCCTCTAGAAATTACACAATATATATATAACCTATCATTGTCTTTTACTCCCAACATTTTGATAGTATAAGTGGAATGTAATGATCTTACTACACTTGAAGTCGTTTTACCCTCCATGTTTTATGACATAGTAGTCTTTAATGTTACTTCAACATACACTGAGAACCACACCAGATAACGTTGTAATATTTGTCTCATTAAAAAAAAAAAATGAAACCCAGGGCACCTGGGTGACACAGTTGGTTAAGCCTTGAATTGTTGGTTTCAGCTGAGGTCGTGATCTCAGGGGTCATGAGATAGAGCCCTGCATCCAGCTCTGTGCTCAGTGTGGAGTCTGCTTGGAATTCTCTCCCCTTCCCCTTCTCTCCCTTTCTCTCTCTCTCTCTTTCTCTCAAATAAATAATTAAATCTTAAAAAAATACTTAAGGGGAGAATTATAGCTTATTATGTTTGACTTTTTATCTACTCTTTCCATTCCACTATTTCTTCTTCATTCTTGATGCTCCCGGTTTCCTTCTATTATTATTTTCTCTCTCTTTGTAGGACTTTCTTTAGCATTTTGTTTACAGCAGCTCTCCTATTGATAAATCTCTTAGTTTTCTATGGTCTGAGATTGTTTTTATTTCTCCTATGTTCCTAAGTATATTTTCTCTAGATATAGAATTTGAGGCTGTCAGTTTTTTTCTTTATTTTTTTTTTTTTTTTTTTTTTAGCACTTGAAAAATATTGGGCAACTTCCTTCTGTTCTCTATGGTTGCTAATGAAATACGCTGCTATCACTTGAATTGTTATTTTCCTAGAGGTAATATATTACATCTTTTTTGACTATTTTCAAGATTTTTTTCTTTGTCTTTTGTTTAGAGACAAAATATTTTATTTTTACGTGTCATTGTATAGATTTCTTTAGATTTAGCTTCTTGATCAAATATGGAAAGATTTCAGTCTTCATTTCTTCAAGTGTTTTTTTTTTTTCAGCCATCTACTATTACTCTTCTTCTGGGACTCCAATGATACAAATACTACATCTGTTTTTGTTTGTTTACAAATATTACATCTTTTATAATTGTCCAAAAATTATTGAGTCTTTGTTCATTTTTTAAAATATATATTCTCTTTGGATGTTCAAATTAGATCATTTTTATTGATCTGTTTCTAAGCTCAGTGACAATTTCCTTTGGCATCTCCATTTTTCTATTAAATCCGTCTGGTGAGTTCTTTATTTCTATTATTTTATTTCCAGTTTTAAATTTCAATTTGGTTCTTCTTTATATTTCTTCTATTTATTATATATAGTTTTATTTTCACCTGCTTCAAGAGGGTCTAATTTTCCTTTGGAACATTTTTATGATAGCTGCTTTAAAATCCTTCCCAAATAATTTCATCATCTGTATCACCTCGATGTTGATACCTCTTGATTATTTTTCTCATTGAAGTTGAGATGTTCTTGCTTTTTGATATGACAAGTGATTTTGGATTGTGTTTTGCACCTTTTGTGAGTTATTTATATTTTATTTTTTCAATACACCTGTTTGGGTTCAGAATTCATGTCCTGGCCTAATTTTGCAGCCCATGATTCAAACAGCAGTTTAGTTTCAAAGCTTTTGCAATGCTATTTTGTTATCCACCTCTTGTATGCTACTCTGCCAATCCAAAACCTGGAAAATACTAGTGTGGTCCAGTTTTCAAAACTTGTATTGCATTGCTTCTGTTTGCTTCCCGAATGGCTCAGACTTTATATGTAGATCCATTTGACCTGTTTGTTTCCTTCCCAGACCCATCTTGATTATTAACAACAAGCCTAGTCCTTAATCTTATACACATTGCCCCACAGTTCATTTCATTAATAAAATATGATATCCTGTTACAACACCTAAAGAGACTCAACCTAGCTTTTCTTTATCCAAGGAAGTGAGATTAATAAAAGATGTCAAGAGGCACCTAGGTGGCTCAGTGAAGCATCTGACTCTTGATTTCAGCTCAGGTCACAATCTCCAGGTCTGAAGAGGGAGCCCCACAGTGGGCTCCATGCTCAGCAGGGAGTCTGCTTGTCCCTCTCCCTCTGCCCCTTCCTGCTCATACTATCTCTCTCTCTTTCTCTGATATAAATAAATAAATCTTTAAAAATATTTTTAAAAAGATGTCAAGATGATATCAGGAAAAGCTTAAGGAAAAGTAGAATTACTGTTTCTTTACGTATTGGGAAAGGAGTGGGACTCTGATTTTTTAAGGACCCTATGGGAATTCATAAAATGTGGATGTAGCTGATCAAGAGAACAGTGTTCTGAAATACAGAGAGAGAGAGAGAAAGGAGGGGGAGGAGGGCGGGAGATTGAGATTACCTATGAATCTTTATAATTTTGTGAGGGTACTCTAATTATGGCTGTGATTAATTAGAATTATAATTTTCCCATTTTGTAGATAATGTGACTATTGTTCAAAACATTAGGTAATGACTAGATTATAACAGAACACAGGCATAGACTAATAATTCACAATCCCATACTTTCTTAGGATTTCTTGGATTTGGGTAGTTGATGAAGCACAAAAGCACTGCAACCATAGCTTTTATTTACAATAATAGAAAAGAACAGAGGCAGGGCCTGATTCTTTAAGGTTTTAGAATGCCAGAATAAGAAATTTGGATGTTTTTGAATCCAAACTGGAATCCACTGAAGCATTTTAAACATGAGAGTGACTCAAAGCATCTCCTTAGCAAGATTGATCTGATAACAGAGTATATGATAGATGGGGGCACTGCCACAGGTCAGACAAGAGCACGGTTAGTGAAATATTGCAGGCATCATTGGAATGTAGCTTTTGATATGCTATCAGTATGTGGAATCCATTGGGGTAGAACACTATTTTAGAAAAGGATTATAGACTTATATAAAGCAAACTATCTGTAATTACGTAAATAGAGATTAAAATGATATGGACCACAAGTTCCCATTCTCTAGGACATATGATCTCATCCAGATGGTATCAGCAGTGCCCCAAGATAATCCAGAGATTAATTAACAGCTTTGTGGAAGATTATCTTTTCCTTTCATCCTTAAAAATATCTAGTATTGGTCAAGGTTAAAAAGATGCTACACAGATAAATATTGATTTGCTACAATAAGTACAACAAGTATTTCTGACCCTAACTTATGTTGTATTCCTGATTTTTAATTCCTTAATAATTGGGCTTACATATCCATTTTAAAGAGTATTAGCAAATATACTCTAATTATTTTATCATCACCTACATTACCTGATGCAATGATATCTTCTGAGCACAGTAATAAACAAATTACTCCAGAAATCACAGAATAGAAAGTCATAGTTTATTACAGACCACATCATAATTTATTAAATGTGTTTAAAACTCAGAGCAAGAAGCAAGAGAGAGATGGGATAGGCTAACACAGAGTAGGTTGCACATGGGAGAAAGAACCTGCTACACGAAACCTGTGTTTTACAATGTTCAAATGTACTGTCTTTCTTTCACTTGGCCACCATACCCTTCTTTGCTGATAGTGTGATTTTGAGAACCAGAGTTTAAAGTGTGTGCAAAGAACTCATAGAAAAAGGGTGCCAGGGCCAATGACACACATTGCTCTGTCGGAGAGATGCAGAGGCAAGAAGCTTGCCAGTTAATTTGCTGACTAGCCATTGACATTATCTGCCTTTCATGGGTAGAGCATATCTGGGACCATAATACAACTATATTAGGTGTCACCGATGGGTGATGGATGTAGGGATGAGAGGGCTTTTGACCCATAAAATGCATATCAATATGTGATCTTTACATCTCTTTTTATCTTTCTGTGACACTTGTTTATTTCAGCACACATTACAATTATTTTTTTCATCTTTTTTTTTTAAGATTTTATTTATTTATTTGACAGAGAGAGACACAGCGAGAGAGGGAACACAAGCAGGGGGAGTGGGAGAGGGAGAAGCAGGCTTCCCACTGAGCAGGGAGCCCGATGCGGGGCTCGATCCCAGGACCCCAGGATCATGACCTGAGCCGAAGGCAGACGCCCAACGACTGAGCCACCCAGGTGCCCCTATTCTTTTCATCTTTAGCATGCCTTATAGATTATTTATTATTTGCTGTTTAGAACTCAGCTTATGGATTCTGCATATATCTCACATGCTACTTGTTTATTCACTATCTGTATTTCACACATCCTGTGAATTTTGCCTACGTCTCATAATCTATCAGCTTATTATCTTGGCTTATTACTCTCTATGAGTTACATTCATGTTATTTGTTTACTTGTCCTCCATGGCAGAATTTAATAGTTTTCAAATAATAAAGAAAATTCATATTACAGTACTTATGCTACTGCTAATATGGCACCAATTTTAAGAATAAGAGTTTTCTCAGAGCATACATCAGACCACTAAAATATGTAAGTATCTGGGCCATTTGTTTATAATTCCCACTTAGCTTTGATGTTCCATCCATGTTAAGCATTACTTGGTTAAAAAATTTTATGTCATCTTTTTGATTAGTGAAAAATAGCAGTTATTGATTTCACCTGTCATCAACTCATTAAAAATGTAACATATATGCTATATTACCTATAACATTTTATCTTTGGATTTTAAGATTGCACAGTCAAAATAATTGTCCCATTGGCAAATGGAATGTAAGCTTTAAGAAATTGTAATATAAAAAATGGCCATGACCATAAATTAGATATTGCACTTACTCTGACATATGCAGGTATATCTTATATCGAGTCTACCCTCCTCCTGTTTGTATTATCCCTTTAGTGCCTCATTCTCAAAAGAATAAAAGAATGACTGGCAACATAGAACTGGGTAGCCAGTATAACTATCTTTCAAAAGTAATGGCAAAATACAGAGTTTTTAAAGCAAGAAAACCTGGGAGACATCACTAAAAACAGACAGGGACAACTGAAAGATGGAATTCAAGAATAAGAAAAATGATGCCAAAAGTTAGAATGGAGATATGAAAAGGTATCATAAGCAACAACAACCAGAAAAAATGTGCATTAATCTAAATAATAGAATGATTATAAATTTGTGAGGCTGAAAATGGAAGACCCAAAATATAGGACAAACATATCACATTAAGTAGGGAAATTTTGAAAATATTTTGAAAAAAAAAATAATAATGAAAACATTATATGTCAAATGTATTGGATGAATCCACAGATTTAAATGCTCATATTTAAAGAGAAGAAAATCCTAAAATTCATGACATGTGGTAGCATCTTAAGAAGCTAGAAAAAGGAGAGCAAAGAAAATCAAATATAAGTAGAAATAAGGAAGTAAGATTAAAGGAGAAACCAGTAAAATGGAACACGGACAAACAATAGAGAGGATTTAAAAAGATTTTTACAAAGTTAAAAAAAAAAAAAATGACAACTGCTAGATATCCAGGCAGACGGACAACATGAATTACCAATATCAGAAACAGAAGAATTATCAATGTATACCCTACAGATATATTATAAACAACTTTATGCAAAGAAATGTGACAACTCAAATGAAATGAACAAATTCCTTGAAAAAATACAACTGATCAGGGTGCCTGGGTGGTACAGTCAGTTAAGCACCCAACTCTTGGTTTTGGCTCAGGTCATGATCGCAGGGTCCTGGGATTGAACCCCACATTGGGTGTCTTCAACACAGAGTCTGCTTGAGTTTCTCTCTCCTTCTCCCCCAGGACTCACACACTCTCTCTCTCAAATAAATAAATCTTTAAAAAATACAATTAATCAAATGCTGATATAACATGATCCAGAAAATCTGAATAATACTCTATTAGAACAACCCACTCCCCTACCTGCCCCCCACCCCACACAGAATCCATGAGCAGATGTTGAATGTCCTGCACAATTCTATCAAACATTTAAGCAAGAAATATCAAGAGTCTTTTATCAATTGGTTCAAATTACAGAGGAGTGTTATGAGTCCTGAATAACTCTAACATGAAAATATATTAATGTCATTACAGTATTAGGAAGACACAGTGGGATGTTGGTGATGCTAAAGATTTTTAAATTTTTTGATAGTCCTCATACTGATCAACTTAAGATGTATAAATAATCAAGTTAAAATTTTAAGTTTAACCCTTACAATATAATAGAAATAAAAAGATGACAACATCATCCAAGCTAGTAAAGAGAGAAAAATGGAGTGAGAAAAAATTTAAATTAAGAGTTTAATAAAACCAACAATTCCAGAAGACCTTAAATTAGATAGATAGATTGACGGACATAAAGTAGAAAAAATAGAAAGCACAAATTAACATTGTAGAAATCTAAATTCATCAATAATCATAATCAATAAAAATGGACCAACTCATCAATTAGGAAACTCAACTTGTCAGATAAGTTAAAATACTTAGTCATATGATGTTGATAAGAAATATACCTGGGAGGGCTCCTGGGTGGCTCAGTTGGTTAAGCGACTGCCTCCGGCTCAGGTCATGATCCCGGAGTCCCTGGATCGTGTCCCACATCGGGCTCCCTGCTTGGCAGGGAGTCTGCTTCTCCCTCTGACCCTCCCCCTTCTCATGTGCTCTCTCTCATTCTCTCTCACACAAATAAATGAATAAAAAATCTTAAAAAAAAAAAAAGAAAGAAATATATCTGGGACGCCTCGGTAGCTCAGTTGGTTAAGTGACTGACTCTTGATTTCCACTCAGGTCATGATCTCAGGTTCGTGAGATGGAGCCCATGGCAAGCCCCGGGTTAGGCTCCACACTGGGTGCATAACCCACTTAAGATTCCCTCTCTGCCTCTCCCAGCCTCTCCCTCTCTAAAAAAAAAAGAAAGAAAAAAAGAAATATACCTAAGTTTAAGGTAGTAAAAATTTTAAAATAAAAGGGTAGAAAAACTTACCAAGAAAATGCTAAGCAAAAGAAGGCAAGTAAACAAATGAAAAATTACTTAGACAATACATAATTTAGAATAGAAGTTAAGTCAAAGAACATTGACAGAAATATAGAGTGTTATCATTTATGGATAAAACAGTTTCACTTACTAGGAAGAAATTCTAAAGTTGCATGCAGCTGATAACAGATCTCTAAGATATATGAAAAAAATTAAAATCAACAAATCTGCTAAAACTATATGAGGTTGCAACATACCTTTCTCAGCAATTGATGGGTGAAGCAGACAAGAAGATAGTAAGGATCTAGATTATTTTAGCAACATAACTAACAAAGCCATCTGATGTTATATATGTAGTACCATAATAAACAAAAACACACCTGCTTTTCAGACCAAGGCAATGAAGCAGTTCTTAGTGATACTCAAATAATTTATAAACATGGTGTATTCTCTGATTACAATGCAGGTAACTTATAAATCAATAACAGAATAACTAAAAACAGCTAATTAGAAAAACTAGAAAAGTAGCAACGCAATTAGAAAATTTAAGAAATCACCTTAATAGCTCATATGTGGAAAAAAAGAAATCATAATGGAACATTTATTTATTTATTTATTTATTTTTAAGATTTTATTTATTTATCAGAGAGAGAGAGAGAGAGAGAGAGAGAGAGCATGAGTGGGGGGAGGGGCAGAGGGAGAGGGAGAAGCAGATGCTTTGCTGAGCAGGGAGCCCTACTAGGCTCCATCCCAGAATCCTGAGATCATGGCCAGAGCCTAAAGCAGATGCTTAAGTGACTGAGCCACCCAGGCACCCCCATAATGGAACATTTTAAATGCTATTATTTAATAACAAAAATGTTATATGTCCATTTGTTGTGTAAAGCTAAAATTACCTATGTAAAGGCAATTCTTATCTGTAGATTTAAGTATTTTATGTTAGGAAAGAAGAAAGGCTAAAAACTGAGTGACATCTGAAGCGAGCAAATAAAAACAGAATAAATGAAATGATTGTTAGTGAAATAATAAAAATGAAATAAGAAAATAAAAAGCTACTTTAGAAAGATCAATGAAGCTTTGTTCTTTTGAAACTGATAAAATTAAGCTTTGGCAAAATTTATCAGCCTAGAAAATACAAGAGAGAAAGGATGTGAATAAATAATAGTAGGAATGAAAAATGGAATAAGACTATTATAGATGCATGAATGAGTAAGAAGATAAGAAAAATGAAGAACAACATTATATCAATGTGAGAAATATCTCTTTATAGAAAAATATACTAAAACAGTATCACAGAGAAATCTTTTTGTCTTTTTTTTACTTTATAGTTTCAACAGTAGTCAAACACCTTCTCAAAATGAAAAGACCAAGCCTAGATGAATTTATAGAAAGTTCTATTAAACATTCATATGGGTGATATTTCTTAAATTACACAAATGCTTTCAGAGAAGAGAAATATTAGCAACTTGAACACACTAATGTAAGAATATGATGTTTTCTCATATTAAAAATATTTAAAAGTATTTTAGTGTAATTCAGCTCATTAAAAGATAAAAACTATATCATCTAAATAGGTTAGAGAAAAAAAGGAATTTGATAATATTTGTTATCTTTTCATGAAAAAAAAATTAGCTTTTTGGTAAGGAGCCAGTTTATAACATTAGGTCCAAGAAAAACATGCCTTGTGGAGTTTTAGCTCAGAGAAAGCCCAACTATTAGCTGCTAATAGTTCTGGCCAACGCCCCATCCAAACCTTTACCTTCTTCCTGGCAGGGGTAGAAGGTACACCAAGGAATCTGAGAAGTGATGTTCCTGGAGGCCTCAAAGGGGCACAAAAGAGAAAGATGTGAAAAAGGAAGATGCATGATTCTTGTTACAAAAAACAAAAGACAAAAGAAAACAAAACAACCTGATCCTGAAGGGGAAGGTAGAATGTAGGAAAAAGTTAAAGCCCTGAAATTGAAGAGTAGGAAATTGGGGGAGGGAGGTAAGTTATGCTATGGAAGTCAGTGATGCCTACTCTGCAAACACCAGGTATGGCAGGATAGATCCTCCATCATACTGAGAATGGTGGCGTGGTGGTTGTGGCTGGAGCTGTGCTTCCCAAGCTGTGATCCACAAGAGCCTGACAGCAGATTTACTTGGGGGGGCAGCACTAAACACATATATAGCAATGCCCTCCTTTTCCCTCTAATGTGACTAAGTCTGATTGCTGGGGGAGCAGGATCTCAAGGGTTATGCTTGTTTAATAACACCCAACATGATTCTCATATCCTTAACATTTTGATAAGCCTTGGCCTAGCTATCTCAATGGAAGCACGTCTCTTCTTTTCATCCGTCCCATTTGGAATGATAACATGGAGAATAAATATCAGAAACTTGAGCAGCGGTGAATGGAGATTATCCAGTTTCCTATGTTATTGATTGAAGTTAATTTTTAAATTTTCTATTTATCAAATCTGTTAACTTTTGTTGTGCTTCTAGAGCTTAAAAGGTATACATGGTCTGATATCACACTTCGGGTTTGTTTATTTATCTGTTTGACAATTATTCACAGATAAGGACATACAAATGTGGAATACTGATATTATTCTTATTCTATAATATCTGGTCAGATTTTTTTTTTAAAAAGAAGGATAATGCAAGAGAGATTTATGAGCTATTATAAATTGCTTTATATACTGCATTTATACATTATTTAAGAATCAAGAAAGCCTGAAATTAAATACTGTTCACATAATATCTTGCTTTATAAAACATCCTTTGAGGTTAATGGAAGTGGATATGGACAAAAACGGTAGGGGTATTTTTATTGGGAAAATAAATTATTTCCCCAGGGGAAAAATTTATTTTTAAAATTAAAGAGGTTTTATAAACATATACTAGAGCAAGAGGATGAATGAAAAATAGCTATAGATATTAGTTAAAAACATATTTGATAAGTGTTTATAGGGTAATACAGTTGCCACAATAGCTACTTTGCATTTATGGAAATCTAAAATATATGTAAGAAAGAATGATGATATTCCTGCTCTATTTCTCTGCTGGTCAGACAACACAGTCTGCAGTGTGGTATGCAGTTCCTAGAGCTGTGCTTTCACATGGGCATGCACAAATCAGGTGTGCTAAGGGCCTTTTGATCAAGATAATGGGTGAACAATTGTAGGAGCCAGTAATGTTTAATTGTATACTCCAAGAATACTCCGTGTTAGAGTTAGGGTTGTCAGCAGAATAAGAGCAGAGGCATCTTATTTATTTTCAAATAGCTTAAAGGCCACCAGATATAGAACTAGGGACAATGTGAGGAAGTAATATAAGAACACAAAAACACAGATTACAGAACAGTTTTCGAGGTAGAATGATTTGCATTGGACTGTATAGTCCCCACTGGAAGTCTTCAAATATAGGCTGGATGACTTCAGCAATTTTGAAACATGACCCAAATATCCTGAGTGGTGGGTTATGGTTCCTCCCTTTGAGTCTGGGCTTTCTGACTGCTTGAGCAGTAGCAGATGTAGGAAGCGATGCTGTGACAGTTTTCAGACTCTGGCTTAAGAGGCTGGCAGCTTCTACTTTGCATCTCTTGGTACACTAGCTTTTGAAACCCAAGCACATGCTGTGCAGGAGCTGAAGCTGTGTGTGGGGAGCCCCACATGGAGCAGAAATGAGAGTCAGCAACAACTTTAAAGCCTTGTAATGGTGCCATTTTGGAAGTGGATCCTCCAGCCCCACTCTAGTTACCCAAGGGTCCCCTGATGTACTTTCCCCTAGAGTCCCAATTACCAAAAAAGCAGAAATCTTCTGATTTATTTCAATCTTTTTAAAAAAGATTTATTTGTTTATTTGAGAGAGAGAGAAAGAGACAGAGAGAGACAGAGAGAGTGAGGGGTGAGGGGCAAAGGGAGAGAGAGAGAGAAACTTCAGCCAGTCGGTGCTCAGTGCAGAGCCTGACCCTGAGATCATGACCCTGATATCATTACCTGAGCTGAAACCAAGAGTCTAAAGCTCAACCAGCTGCACCACCCAAGAGCCCCTGATTTATTTCAATCTTAATCATCATTTCATTTCAGTCTGCACCCTACTCCAAGGCTGTCTCCTATCATCTTCTAGTCTCCAGTTGGGACAACTCCTTGCATTTCTTTCTTGGATGAGCAGCACTTACACAAAATACCTTCCTCTCACACTTTTCCTTATTATTGTTTAAACCTTGATTAAATGTGCTTTTTCCTTTTATTCTTAATGTCTTCCAAGGCCCTATCACACACCTGTTACTCTCAACTTTTCCATGACCCAATTTAAAAGCTTCCCTTTTTAAAATTTTGTTCTTCAGAGTCCATGGTCTCTCATGGTTCGTCTACCCCTCCGATTTCCCCCGCTTCGTTCTTCCCCTCCTGCTACCTTCTTCTTCTTTTTTTTTTTCTTAACATATATTGCATTATTTGTTTCAGAGGTACAGATCTGAGATTTAACAGTCTTGCACAATTCACAGCGCTTACCAGAGTACATACCCTCCCCAGTGTCTATCACCCAGTCACCCCATCCCTCCCACCCCACCCCCCACTCCAGCAACCCTCAGTTTGTTTCCTGTGATTAAGAATTCCTCATATCAGTGAGGTCATATGATACATGTCTTTCTCTGTTTGACTTATTTCGCTCAACATAATACCCTCCAGTTCCATCCACAAAACAAACTGAGGGTTCTAGAGGGGAGGGGGCTGGGAGGATGGGTTAGCCTGGTAATGGGTATTGAGGAGGGCACATTCTGCATGGAGCACTGGGTGTTATGCACAAACAATGAATCATGGAACACTACATCTAAAACTAATGATGTAATGTATGGGGATTAACATAAGAATAAAAAAAAAATTTGTTCTTCTTCTCTTTCTATGGAAACAGCAGGCCCTTGGCTTGGTTAACCAAAAATTGAACCTGTCAAAAATTCCACTTAGTACGATTATTGGCAGCTCAAAATTCTGTATCTCTACTTTACAATTACTACTGCTATAATATCTAAAGATTTGTCTTGGAGAGAAAGGAATATTTTTCCGATGGTTTTAATTTTCTTATAAAGAAACACTTCTTCTACAAAGGAAGAATCACTTGTTATACTGTCACCACTGAATTATTAATTTAAAAAGATAGTATGGTATTGTGGGAGAAATAGGCTCTGATTCAGACAGAACTTGGTTTAATTCTAGTTTTTCCACTTACTAGTTATACTGTTTCTGGATTTCTCTAAGTCTCAGTTTCTTCATTTGTAAAATATGGAGAACATACCCACTTTGTCAGATAAATTAAAATTGATGGAGATAATGTATCTAAAGCTTTAACTGCAGTTTTTAAGTCAACTGACATTTTAATTATCACAATAAGGCTGTCACCACTTGATAAACCTGGGGCAGTTTGATATAGAAGGTTATGTAGAGCATCATGTGTTCAGAATAAACAGTGATCAATTTCAACACAAAATGTTAAGAGAAGTCTGAGAGATGGGTACAGAATGAGAAAGACCCAGGAGCTTCTCATTTCAAAACTATTACAAGGAATTTTGGACTCCAGTAACTTTGTGTATAGAATAATGATTTAAGAAAATTATTGATATAAAGGTTAGATTTATGGATTCTCTTAAAAAGGAAAATACATGAGATGATGCAGAATACTTTGAGAGATAATCTTAGAGTGTTAGAATTAAAGAAGTATAAAAGCAACTAGTAAATCAAGAAAGATGCCATACAATATAGAATAAGGTGTAAAAAAGAGTAAGAGAGAGAAAGAATTAGTTTTGGTTTAAACAAGAGAGACATTCTTGAGAAAAAATATTTGCAATAAAAATATAATAACTTCGTATTTTTGACTGAATTAAACATTTTGACTCATCTTTGGCCAACGCATATCATGTTGTAGCTAATTAGCTATTAAATGATATGTGGATTTAAATATTGTAAGTTTGGAATTGGCTCTTAATGCCAGAGTGTTTGTTAACTGCTTTGAAATTAAGTTTGATTTTATGGGTATTACTTTGAGGCATTTTTGGAAAAGCAAACATAGGTGGAATTATAACTCATTTTTAATCTCACCCTTCATTGTAATTACCCAGAGTGCCTTCTACTTACATGCATACACAGTCTTGCTTATAATTAATAAGTACCAAAATGAAGCACACTCATGACAAATGAAGTACTACAAAATTATACTATCTAGTATAATGATTCAGTTCAAGGGATGGGCGATGAAATGTGAAATATATAGGAAAGCATACATTGAACATCTATAATAGATTATAATAGAAACAAAAATGCAAATTTTTGAGGACAAAAGTAAGAGACCTTGTCAAAGTACACCTTTATTTTATATTAAGGTGTTGTACCTTCAAATGTTTCCTGATCAAAATTTGAACTAGAACTCACAAAATGGAATCAACAACATTTAGATCAACTGTATCCTTAAACTAGAGAGTAGGTACAGTGGTATGATGAAGTTAATCAATTTTTAAAGTTTTTAGGAATTTTGTGAGCTACTGAACATCACTTTTAGCTTGAAATGAGCCATGGGGGGAGCATTTATACCACAGACATTGGTAAAACACTATAAATCAGGCTTCTGCTTCCTTGAAGAGCCAGTTGTTAAATATTTACCAGCATGTGACTGGTTATGGACATCACACTTTCTATACTTTCACTGAATAACATTTGTAGAATTTCTTGGGGAAATCTTTTAGCATGCATCCTAAGTTTTAGATTATGTTTTATGAATGATAGATCATACTGATTACTATTATTTCTTTCTATACTCTTCAGCCATTCTTGATTAAAACAACATTGGGGCACCTGGGTGGCTTAGTCGTTGGGTGTCTGCCTTCGGCTCAGGTCGTGATCCCAGAGTCCTGGGATCGAGCCCCGCATTGGGCTCCCTGCTCAGCGGGGAGCCTGCTTCTCCCTCTCCCACTCCCTCTGCTTGTGTTCACTCTCTTGCTGTCTCTCTCTGTCAAATAATAAAAAAAAAAATCTTTAAAACAACATTAAAAAGAGCCTGTTTTTTAAGAAAAGTCAGTGACAGGTTGTCCCATTTTCTTTCTCTCAAACTATCAGATAGGGAAATTAATATCTGAGAGACTTCTGAAGGAAGAATTGGCCCTAAATTCTAATTTCTAAATATTTCAACTTAATAAAATAAGAATTTCCATAGAAATCTTGTGCTTGGAGATACAACATTTTGTTCCAAAAACAAATGTTGATTATTTCCTTAACCTAGGGAGCCATTTTCATTAGCAAAACAGCATAAGGTATAAAATTGTTTTTGTTGATGTATATTTATGTGTGTTAAATTTTTTTTAAAGGAACCAATAACTACTTCATGTAAATTTTGTTGATATTCTGGTAACTGCAAAGTAATTTTACTTTCAAACAAATAACATTAACTGCATCTATATTGAACCAAAAATTGTTTCCAAGAAGAAAAATGATAATCCAAGATCCCATGCATTCATATGAAGCACTTACTATTTGCCTTAGTGGAATTTGACCACTTTTCTATTTGTCAATTAACCAGTTAAAAAATTTAAGCAGATGTTCATCTGACTTGGGTTTTGATGATTAACACCTGATTTGACTAATGAGTGGACTGACTGGCATCTGATTAAAAACAAAAATTCAGAGAATGTATATGGATGGCCAGAGCAGCAATTAGTTATGTAGGAATAAGACTTTGTCATGGAACTCTGGAATTTAGAGTACTTAAAAAATTATGTTTTTAAAAGAATGTGGATACCATTTCCCTCCTCACCTAGACTGCACCCAGTTCCTCAATAATGTATTAACTTGACCTTTTCTGCTATGAGAGCAAACTTTCTTCTAGATCCTGCAGCAACCTCTTTTGAGTTGATGGCAGACATTGACAAACTCATGTTGTAAGCCCCTTTCCTTTCTCTCTCTCCCTTCTCTCCCCTCTCCCACAATCCATGGTACATATACATTATCCTCAGAGCACATTGTTTTCTGACTCATACTCAACTAAAACCATTAATTATAATTCTACTATATTTATGCTGTTGGTGGCAATACTATGTTAAATATTCATTTAAAAGCTTAAGATCTTTTTATAAATTCTGAGTTATTCAGATAAATCTAGGAAGCTAAAGTCAATAGCTCTTACAAATTAAGAATTTATAGACATAATCTCTAACTTAGAAAACAATATTGGTTCTACTATCCAAATGATTTTTAATATTTATTGCATATTGTTCTAAGTGTTTTATATGTTAAAACTAATCAAGTTTTGTAATATTTCTATATAGAAGTTTTCATTGGCATTCCTATTTTACAGATGAACTTGAGGCACAGGGAAGATAATCCTTTTTTTGTTATTACACAGATGTGCAAGAATGTAAAACCAGGAATCTAGCTTTAGAACTCATGTTCTTAACTACTATGTTATACAGTTCATCTCAAGAGGACAGATTATCTCAATGCATCTAGGAAAAGGACATTTCATAAGCAAAAACTAAGTACTCTAAATCAACATATTTTGATTAAATGTACTTAGGAATCATAACTATATTCTCAGAGGTAAAAGAATGTATTTCAACTTTGAAATGAAAATATGATGTTAGAATAAAGGAATAATCAGAGAACAATGAAAGCTTTTTAAAATTAAAAATGTGATAGCTAAAAAAAAATTCAGTAAAAAGATTGGGAAATACAATTAAAGAAATTCCATAAGAAATAAGGAGATGACCAAAGAACAGTTAATAAAATTGTGGATTAGTCCAGTGGGTCCAATATCTGACAAACAGGTGTTCCAGGAAGAATGAAGAGAAAACAGTGAAGAGAAAATCAAAGGTATTATGAGAAAATCAGATGTATGTTTCCATTGAAATGTTTTAATTAGAGTGCAATGAATAAACATTTTCAATAGATGTTGTGGTAAAATTTCAGGATATACAGAATAAAACAAACATCCTAAAAACCTCAAGGAAGAAAAAGAAACACATAAAAAAATAGAAATCATAATGTAATCAGATTTGTTAATAGCAATTTGATACACTAAAGGACAGTGGAACAATACCTTGAAAGTTTTCTAAATAAAATTTGATAAAACTGGCCAACCCACCAACAGGTAAGAGAGTATAATATTAACATTTTAAGAGATGAAAGGAATGAAACATTCCTATCTCTTGTATACCTTCTCAGACAGCTACTAGAAACTGGGCTCTGTCAAAGCAAATAAGTAGATCAAGAAAGAAAGAGAAATAGCATCTATGGTAAAGTGTATTTAACACAACAGAAAAGAGGAGAGAATTCCTAATATAACAGCTATCTAGAGAGTAAAGATACTGATTGGATCTAAAGAGAAAATTCTCTGGGAGGGACGTCTCTATGAAACAAATAGAATGAACATATTCAACATAGTTTGTTAATGTGGAAAATTATATGACTGTGGAATAACTTGGATATAGCAAATGCAAATGTAAGCAATTATTAATCTAGGGAAAATAGAAAGGCACACAAGTAAAGAAATGTAATCACAGACCTTACTTGGTTATAAATTATAATGATATATGCATCGCTTATTGTTTTAAACAACTATATTGGGAGAAGAGAGGAGGAGAAGTGTGTAAGAGAGTTAGATGAGCATCTTCCATAAGGAAGTCAAAAGAAAAAAATTACATATCAAAGAAGATCTTTAGTGCCAATCAGTTATTGTCACTGGTCAGAAATGATAGACCACATTTGAGTACTGCTAATAAAATACTCACTGTTAATGCTCCAGTTGTGGAACAGATTTATTGCTTCCTTCTCTTCTCTCCATTTTGACACCACTGGCTCTGAGCTGAACCTGCTCCTTTTCTTTCAGTACTCTCAGGTAAAAGGCTGGGTCTTAAGGACCAGTGAGGGGTTATCTTGTCAAATTGTGCCTGCTTTTGATAATGCTGTAGGCATCAAATTCCATATAAATTTCTCTATGTTACAATATGCCATAGCTAGTCAAGGGGCTATAATAATATATAATAAACTTCAGTTAACTATTAGTTGGTATTACTGGCACAAACTTCACTAATAAAATGGGTTTTAGTGTAGGGAGATAATTTATAAGTAGAATGAGTGATAGGAGAGGATGAAAGGAATAATTGAAGTGATATATTTAGTGTCACACTTGAGAACTGCACTCATGCTTAGTTGTAGAGGAAAGAAAAGAAATTGCAGATGCCACAGAGACCAGCAGGATGAATAAATTGAAGATAAATGCAGGAAGGAGGTGTATGTGTTTTGAAATGTCTATAGTTAAAGCAAACTAGGAAGCATCCGTCTAGAATAAATACTATTAAATCTTTTTTAAGAACAGTTATCATTACAGTTAGCACTATTATTCGTAGGCAAGACTGAAACAGAAATGTTAATATTATATGTCAAGAAGTTCTTGGAGTGGGAGCTAGGAAGCTAAATTTGGCCTGATCACTGATCAGTGAAAAACCATAAGCTTTCACTATGCCTTCTTTTCCTCTTGCCAAATAATTGAGAACACCATATAGAAGGTGTTTGGAACCAATATTTTAGATCATAGATCCATAAGAATCTTAAGTATATCAGTAATGAATGTGTATATAACTTTATTCAAAACTGTTCCCCTGTAATATCTTTTCTTTGTACAATAATTATAACAAACAAGAAATTATTTGTGGTTCTCACCCATTGCCCTCACTTACATTCATTCTTCAGTATATTAAACAGCTTTCATTTCAAAACAGGTTCCCAGGAGATTTATTAATCAAAACTCAGCCCATTCTATTTCATTATATTATAGGATTACTGCCTCAAATCCATTTTTAAAAATAAGATAGAAATAAAATATTTTAGGATTCAGCAAATCTCTTAAAATAATGCTGAATAAAACAAAAATAGCCTTCAGATAATACATTATTGATGGTATATCAAATATTAGCAATAATACAACATTTAAAAATCTATGCTTGTGTAAAAAATGAATCACACAATAAAGTCAGTGGAACTGAAGACTTTATTATAAAATACTTTCTCAGCATGACATTCCTAACCCTGCTTCCTCTCACATTTCTCCTGTGGAGATGAACAATCCCTAAAGCTTTAACAATCTGCTTTTTTCTTAATCATTTTAGACAACCTTAAAATCTTTAACTTTTAGCTAAGGTAAGCGTTTTATGATTTTTTTTTCTCAATTCAATTAAATTTCCTGAAGTTCAATGAATATATACCTGTATACATATATGCACACACACACATATATATGTAAGTGCACATACACGTATGTATGTATAAGTGTATATATGTGTGTGGGTATGTGTATTTGGAGATTGAGAAAGCTTGTGTATCTGGAATAGAGAATTCATCCTGTAACATAGTAGGAAATGTAGTTCAAGCTATATCTGTTCATTAATAATAATAACTCTTATTGTTTAGTCATTTAATGTGTGGGAAGCACTTTACCAAGAACTTTACTTACATTACCTTCTTTAATCTTTCTAACAAGTCTATGGGATATGTATTATTCCTGGATATTGAAGCATGGAGTGGGAAGAATCTTACCCATGAACTCACTTACCCAAAAACCTATTATAGTTAGGTTTTTTGGTCTCCTAGCAGATTTTATTTTTTTCTTATTTTATTTCATTATTATTTATTTTTTTAAAAGTAGCCGGAAGTTTATAGCTCTTAATCCTCTTCACCTATCTCACCCATCCCTTCATCTCTATCCCATCTTGCAATCACCAGTTCTCTGTACTAATGAATGTTTCTGGTTTTTGCTTATTTGTATTGTTTTTGAGATACTACATGTAAATGAAATCATATGGTATTTGTCTTTCTCAGTCTGACTTATTTCATTTAACATAATACCCTCTAGGTCCATCCATGTTGTTGCAAATAGCAAGACCTTTTTCTTTTTTTTTTTTATGGCTGAGTATCATTCCATTGTATATAAATACTACATCTTCTTTATCCATTCATCTATTCATAGATGCTTAGGTTGTTTTCATATCTTGACTATTGTATATAATGTTTCAATAAACATAGGGGTGCATATATCTTTTTAAATGAGTGTTTTGTTTTCCAGTAGTGCAATTACTGCATTGTGTGATATTTCTATTTTTAGTTTTTTTGGGGAACCTCCATACTGTCTTCCACACCAACAGTGCACAAGGGGTCCCTTTTCTCTACTCCGTCAACACTTGTTATTTCTTATCATTTTCCCAGTGTGGGTCCTGAGGGCTGAGAGTGCCTGGTGTAGGATCTGATACCCTTGCTTCTCCATGTTTGTAATGTTCCTCCTATTTGTGGTTAGTCATACTGAGGGTTTGGTTCTCAATTGCATCTTTGCCCCTACTATCCTTTTTAATGTGGCCTTCTCTCTGTGACTAACTATGAAAGATCTATTCTAGCAGTTTTTAGGTTGTTTCTAGAGTTAGTTGCATAAATTTGGCATTGCATCAGTGGTGTGTCCATGGGATGAGGTGAGCTTGGGATCTTCCTACTCTGTCAACTTCCCTCTCTCCCATAGTTTAGTTTTAAAGCCAGTCTATCCAATCAAAAACTGACTTCTTAAGCACTTCAATATACTGCTTTGTTCAATGGGAAGCATAAATCAACTGAATATGGAGTCTTTAGAAAAGCAAATTTATGTGTGAGAAAAAGGAAAATGGAAAAGACAGTAACATATCAAGCACTGATATAGGAGTTGGAGTTACCTACTTGAAAAACATCTAGATCAATTCTCACAAGAGAAAAATTTGTTATGAGGAGTTAAAATATAGCAGTATTACAATGATTTCCTTTGAATACAACAAATTTAAAAGACTTGTTACTGATGGAACCAAATGAAATATGAAAAATAAGGAGACAGGTGGATCCAATGCTTTTGTCGCTTATATGTGACAGCCATGATAATGATGTTTTAGAATGTAAAATAGAGTTTTTTGCTGCATGGTAGAAATTCTTTGTTGTCTTTGTTGTATTTGCTTCAGCTGACATTGTTTACTATTTATTGCTCTCATGAGAAAAATTGTAAACTATTTAAAAATCTTTAGCCACATGATTCCTAGATGAATTTTGGAATGCTTTCCAGTTGTCACTCACTCTATAGCTTTAACATTTATACTTCACTGATAACTAGAAAATGTATCCTTTTTTCTACAACTACACAGAGTGAAGGACAAGCAACAGATAGAGGCCCTCTAAGTTGCCATTTTGGCCATTTTCCTTTTTCTGTGATCATCATACAGAACCCTTCTATATGGCCCTCAAGTTAACATAGGTAAGTAAAATTCAAAAAGTGGTGAGAGGATTATCAAGTAAAATGGAAACTAATGAGATATTGGGACAGATGTTCTCAAGTCTGTGCCTACCGTCAACTAGGAAAATTTATAGAGAAGCCTGAGGGTGTGCTATTTTTATGATTAATTATTGATTTTAAATTAAACCTGAGACTTCCATTTATGAACATTATTGACCAACCAGTCTGCCAAGAACAATTAGAAAAGTTGAATAGAATGCAAAATATATGTTTGAAGACTTTAAAGACCTACTCAAGCAAATAGGAATTAAAGAACCCAGAGCTTTGAAAATACTAGTATGTGTTGAATTGTGGCCCCATATTCATATGCTAAAATCCTTAGCCTCAGTGCCTCAGAATGTGACTTTATTTGGAAATAAGGTCATTGTAGATGTAATTTAGGAAGAGTTCATATTGGGGTAGGTAGGTCTAATCCAATGTGACTGGTATCCTTGAAAGAAGGAGAAATTTGGAGATAGATGCACACAGGGAGAATACTATGTGAAAATGAAGGCAGAGATTGGGGTTGATACATCCACAAACCAAGGAACACTTAAGATTGCCAGCAAACTACCAGAAGCTAGGGAGAGGTCTTGAATGGATCCTTTTCTCACAGTCCTCAAAAGGAACCAACCCTTCCAACACTTGGATCTTGGTGTCCAAGATTGTAAGAGAATAAATTTCTGTGGGTTAAGCCACCCCATTTGTGATACTTTGGTATAGCATTCTGAGCAAACTAATACAAGTAGGGAAGCCATGTTTTGCTTGAAAGCATTTTCTGACAAATAAATGGTGTGAAACCAAAAAGTCAAAAAGCTGAGCAGAAAACAGTAAATAAGAGATTGGAAAACTGAGTCAATTTTTTGATAGAGTCATAGTACTAGGGAGACAAAATTTGGTATTTAGGTATTCCAAAACATCCATGTTTGAAGGGCCAAAATTCAGGAGAAAAAGGGAAGCCACTGATATTATCTAATGCTTTTCCTTTCAAGACATTTGGAGATTTTTAAGTGGGGCAAAAGAAAAAGAAAGAGGCAGCATAGTTGCTGAGAAGTCGAGCAGGGCTGCTGACAGTTTGGTAGTGCTGCAGGGATCAAAAAAATAGAGTTTAGGATCCTCAGTGGAGAAGTACTGTGGAAAATGCACCAAACTTTCAGTTAGAGATAGAACATAGAAGTAAGATGAACAGGAAATAGAAAAGTCCTCAAGTTTCACATTAGCCCAATTCCAGATGAAAAGTAATATGATTTTTCCCTATTTTGATTATCTGCCAAAATAAAAGTACATCTTCTCTGGAAGAATATAACATGGAATAGAATCTATAGTGATTTTGTTGTTGTTGTTGTTTATATAGCATGCACAGCATTCAGTTAAAATTTAACAGGAAATCCAAACAACAGGAAAAAAAGATGACCAAACCCAAAAAGGTTAAACAAAAATAAAAACAAAGCTGACCCAGTTATTGGAATTATCAGGTAGAGACTTTTATAAAACTTTGATTAATAATTTTTAAAAAATGATAAGAGGAAAATGTCATGAGAATTTGATTCATTAAAAGAATCAAATGAAAATTCTTAACTGAAAATGCAATAATTGAAACTAGGAAGTTAATAGATGGCTTTACCAGTATATTAGACATATAGGAGGAGGGTGTTAGTAAAGTAGAATAAGGTCTACATAACATCTTCAGAATAAAGCCTGGAGAGAAAAAAAAAAGAAGAATGGAACATATGCAAAAGACCATACGAGACAAATAGGAAAAATGAGGAAGTTACTATTAGTCCCACAATAAGAAGATAAAAACTAGGCCAAAACAATATTTGCAGAGATACTGACACAGATTGTCTAAATGAGAGATGAAAGACTTCAAGCCACAGATTCAAGAAGTTTTATGAACCATAAGCAAAATAAATACAAAGAAAACCACAAGTACATCATGGGGTATTTAATAGAAATCAAAGACCATGAATAAAATGTAAAATCATCAAGGGTAGGAGATGCAGGATGGTTGGGTAGATGAGAAACACATTACCATCACAAGAGATACAATGAAATTAATAGCCTCTCCTCAACCAAAACTGTGAAAGTAAGAATACAAGGGTTTGACATCATCAATAAGCTGAAAGAAGTAATTGCCTAGAATTCTATACCCAGAAAAAAATTCTTCAAAAATAAAGGCAAAATAAAAACATATATTGAGAAAGTGTAATTGTAAAAATCCTAACTCAAATATTAATAAGAAGACCCTAATGCTACAGTAAAAAAAAAAAAAAATACACCATGATCTAGTGGGTTTTATACCAAGAATGCAAAGATGTTTCAGTATTAGAAAAGTCTATTAGGATCCACCATACTAATAGGCCCAAGGAAACACTAACTTATGTTTTTTTTTTTAAAGATTTTATTTATTTATTTGAGAGAGAGAGAGAATGAGAGACAGAGAGCATGAGAGGGAGGAGGGTCAGAGGGAGAAGCAGACTCCCTGCCGAGCAGGGAGCCCGATGCGGGACTCGATCCAGGGACTCCAGGATCATGACCTGAGCCGAAGGCAGTTGCTTAACCAACTGAGCCACCCAGGTGCCCAGGAAACACTAACTTATGTTTATTTCCATTTAGTATAATTACTAATATTAGGGGTTTACATCTACCACCTTATTATTTGTTTTATGTTTGATATACCTATTCTTTTCTTTTTTTGCCTTATTTCAGACTAAACAAATAGTTTTATCCTCCTATTTACTTCTCTTACTAATTTGTTCGTTATATGTTATTTTATTCTTCTATTGTTTGTAACCATAGATTACAATATTCATTTTTGACATAATAGATTCTGTGTGAATTATTACCTTTACCACTTCATGTATCAAAGTGAAAGAATCTTAGAAAACTTTCATGTTATTCTTTGTATTATTATTCTCATGTATTTTAATTCTACATATACTTTGAAATAATCTGGACAATATTTTTTTGTTTGATACCTACATATTTTTTTTTATTTATACCTACACATTTATACTTTCTGTTGCTCTTCATTCTTTCCTGCATTTCTTTAGTTTCATCTGGAAGAGTTTCTTCTGTGGTTTCATCTCAAATAATTTTCTTCTTTTGAAAGAATTTCTTTAGTACTTTTTTTTTTTGTAGGATATATCTCCTAGAAATTAACTTTGTTTTTTATTTTATTTTTTATTTGCAAATAATTTTGAAGTTACAGAAAAGTCACAAGAATAAGGATAGGAAAAAATAACCATTTATCCTTTACCCAGATTTGTCTATTATTATTTGTTCTTTCCCTCTTTATTTGCCTTATCATATGCTCTCTTTCTTCCCCCCACTCTCTCTCTCTCTCTCTAACATACACACACATACACACACACACACATTTTTTCTTGAATCATTTGAGGTGAAACTACATACATTATAGTTGTTTATTCCTAAACACTCTGATGTGTATTTCCTAAGAATAATTATATTATTTTTTTAAAAGCCACAACACAGTTATCTAACTCTAATATAGTAAATTATGGCACACTAGTTTGTCATTTGTTCTTCAATTTCGCTAATTGAACCAATGGTAATCATTTGTAAGAATTTTTTCCCTAGCTCAAGAGTCAGTCTAATGACACATATTGCATTTAGGTCTCTTTAGTGTCCTTTAATCTGGCACATTTCCGCAGCCCTTCTTTATCTTTTATGACTAATTTTTGATGGATATAGTAAGAACTCCTTCTGATTTTTAAGTTTACTCACGCCTTTAGTTCAATCATGCCTTTTCTTGTAAGTCAGCTGTGTATGAGTCCTAAAGTTGTAGGTGACGGTGGAGTAGATGGAGAGTGAATCCATTTTTATTATGCCTACCATCTTGCTGATATATTAACTCTTATATCTTCACAGCAATCATAAGAAATAGGTATTTTATTTCCAATTATCTCAGGTAGTAAATGCTAGACACTAGAATCCCATAATTTGTAACTAATAGAAGGTTATAGTACTGCTGCTGAGATCTGTCATCCTGGAGTAAGAGAGCTGTTCTCTCAGAAAACAGAAACAAACTACATGCTTTCATTTACATGGTATTACAGCCAATTGTCAAACCCTGTGTTACAAGTAAAATAGGGTTGATTCCTTTTCGGCTGAAATTATGAATACTGTTTTCCAACATACCAAAGTGCCATCTTTCCATATTATATGAGAAGAAATTCGTAGGTGTTTTTATCTCAAAAATCAAGAACTCTCTAGAAAATTAAGGCAACACTGATTAGTTTAAGAATGCATATATAATTTTCTTTTTATTTGAAAAAAGATGATTTTATATCTATGCTCTAAGATACTTTTGTAATATTACAAATTGAGATTTTTTTATACTAACTTTATTGAGATATAATTCACATATTTAATTTTCTTTTTTTGTTGAGGATGATTTGAGTTTTTCCTCATTTTCCTTTTATTTCATTTTTTTCCAAGAGAAAAAAGTAAACAATATTCTTTGATAAAGAAAAGAGAAAGATGAAACAATCTGCCTAAATTCTTTCAGGTTCATTTGGAAAATATGAAACAGATTTACCAAATACCAAAGACTATAATTTCAACTTTATAACAAAAATTTTTCAGAGATAACACATTTATGTGTTTTGTCAGAGAAATATAAGACCATTATTTTATAAAGAATAGTCTGAAGTACATTCATTTAAATTACTTACACTTTTCTTTTTTAACCACTTATTTAGCTGTGTTTCTATTGAGATGTATCAGAAACACACATTCAGTACTCAATATGCACATGCCGAATGAATGAATGGCATTACATTATAATATTTATCAAGGTTCAGAATAATTAACGGTATTCTAAAACATCTCTTAAAATGGAAAAGAGGAGAAAGCCTCAAAAATAAAAGAAAAAAAATGATAAGTTTCTAAGACCATGCAGTTTAATTCTGTTTTAGACCTAAATTAAGATAAAAACTGCCTACAGTCTCAAAAAGTCACTTGTCAATTATAGCAACCAGGATTTATTTATGAGTCTGGGCATTCTGAGTAGGATTGCTGATTAATACTGCTTAGCATTCTGCTTTGTTCATCGTGTTGACTCTTGTGCACATTTCTGTCTGAGAATATCATCTGTGTCAGCAGCTTCAAGAAACCTGGAGCTGGCCAAGTGCTACCCCTGTCCTACACTTGAACCCTATCTATTCATCAATGATCAAACCAAAATAGAGCAATATCAGGAAGCTTTTCTCCATGTTCCCAACTGGAACTGACCTATCCTTCATCTGAACCCTCCTTACACTTGGTTTCTCTTTCTTTGAGTTGCTGACTGAGTGCATTGTCATCTCCTCCACTTCTCTTTTTAATTCAACATTAGAAAGGATCACAACTTCAGGAGAAATGTCCCCCTTCCTTGATATCTATTTTGTTATAGATCAGAGTTGGAGATGAAAAAATTTTACTAGTGAAGAATATTTTAATATTCTTAATTTAATTCTAGAGCTGTTTTTAAAGCCGTGAATATTAAGCCAGAAACAGAGAATCACAAAAGACAGGGATATGTATTTGCTTTTCAAAATGGAATGTAAATCAACTTGTCAGTTTGGTACAAGAGCCTCAAGAGTTCAAAAGTATGAGCAAGACAAAAGTTATGTAAAGGAAGAGGTATACAAAGGATAAAATGATAGTCGAGAAATTTGGGGAGATTGTGGTAATGGTGGTGAAGGTGGTGGTGGTAGATAATAGGTCAGTCAGCAAAAAGAGTAACTACATTCATGAAATGGTAAGTATGTGATTAATACAAAAAGGACTGCATATTCAAAATACATCAAAGCTGAATCTTTTGTGGTATAGAACTTTATACAATTATATATTGATGCTCCTAAAGGCAGAGGTGACTCAGAAAAGCAGATGTTAGAATGGAAATGTAAAACAGAATAATACATACAAATCTTAAGTAGAAAAATCAAAGGGGGGGGACTGTGCTTATTTCATAGGAAGTTCTCACAAACAATCTATTTCGTTTTAGTTCTTTGTTCTGTCAAAGTTATTTTTATGGGTCAGGACAAGGCAGGGTAAAGAAGCATGGAAACAAGATCATAGCTTCTCTTTAAAAAGTCAGGAAAACAGACTGTTTATTTTGACCCAAATCCTAGAGGATGCCACACAATTAGCAGGACTTTATCCCTTAGTGAGCGAAGGTCTTGCTCTGTGTTTGAAAGCCTAAAAAATGCAGCCGTTATGATGGACAAGACTGCTGATTCATCCTTCTCCTAGAAATTCAGGACACATCCGTGCTATTTTTGATATAAATTAGATTAATCAGAGATTCATTTATTCCAAGTAAACTGTTTTGAGGTCTTGTGAAGGAGCAGCTCTCTGGGGAGCAGAGGTCTTTAGTACAAATCCCAGCAGAGGGAGATCTATTTCCTCTTAAAAAGTGAACAGTGTTCCTAGAAAAGAGCAGAATTCTCTGTGTCCATCATTGCAAGATATAGACTGATATTTGAATATTTTCTTCTTCTTTTTTTTTTAAAAGATTTTATTTATTTATTTGACAGAGAGAGACAACGAGAGAGGGAACACAAGCAGGGGGAGTGGGAGAGGGAGAAGCAGGCCTCCCGCTGAGCAGGGCGCCTGATGTGGGGCTCGATCCCAGGACCCTGGGATCATGACCTGAACCATAGGTAGACGCTTAACGACTGAGCAACCCAGGCACCCCTTGAATATTTTCTACTATCAAGTATAATTTTAGTAAATGGTTCTGGAATTAACAACTATTACAAAGAACAGCACAAAACATAACTAAAAACAAAATTCAAAACAAAACAGAAAATAGAGACAAAACTTCTTGACATAAATTAAAAATATACAATATATGGAATTTGTTCAGGGGCCATCTCCTCCTTTCACTTCCTACCTCTACCCCCATACACTTGTTAATGATAAGTTGTTTCATATTTCTGAGATGCCTGTGTAGGAAGAATGTTTTGTGCAGCTTACCACCTTGGCCCTTTCATACACACCTTCCTGCCCCATCTCCAGTCCATTAGTCCATTTCTGCCTGACTTCACAATCAGGAAAGCACAGGAGACATGTTGAAATGCTCGGTGAGGACCTAGATATTGAACTTGGTGGTTATAGATCATACACATTCATGCATACCTCTCTGCTCCAGCCCCCATCATTCCTCTGCAGGAACTTATGACCCATTCTTCCTTTCCCTGTTTCCTAGGCTCTGGACCGTCACCTGGTACCATGAGATGCAACATCAGAAATCACTTGCTTTGTTCAGATTTCCTGCTGATTTTGTTTTAGAGGTGTGCACGCATCTCTGCTTCATTAAGTCAGAACGTTAAAGGAATCTGTGCCTGCCCTCCCAAAGCATGTTCTAGTGCTGACATAATCAGGAAGGCCAAGCCTGAAAGTTATTTTGGAATGCAGAAGGCTGTTATGGGAGCAAGGTTTCTCATTCCATCAATACAATTAGTATTCACAGCACTTTTTAAGAGAGTTTTCATAGCTGTAAGAGTGAAGAGCATGCTTTTAGAGGAAGTCAAAAGAAATAACAAAATTGAGGCCCAGTGTGTGCTTTCAGTCAGGTTACCATAGTCTAGACATCACCAGGGCTACTTTAAACTTCTGCAAATAAGTTATTGCCAAGAAATTTTTTACAAAGAATATTTGGAACATCCTTCCATGTGCTTCTCATTGTCTTTCAGGGAAAGCAGCTATTTCCAGTTGAACACACAAACCACCTGTCGAAACCTGATTTTTTACAGAAGGTTGATAAATACTAGAGCACAGATGCAGCAATGAATATTTTACCAACATATCCATATGTGAACTATTTTGGAACTATTCTTGTTTAGCACTAAAAATGTTTCATGTTGGAAAAGAGCATGCAATAAAACTGGCTGGGAGTCTTATGTTCTTGGTGAGAGGGGCACAGTATGATGACTTATAGGGATAAGAAAGTGATAAGATACTATATGCTTTGAGTGCCATTTGTGAGGAAAAAAGCCCTTGGACTTTCATTTATCTTTTCTTCAACTATGGTCGAGGGTCATGATGGCTATTGGGCACATGGCCCTATTCTTTGGTGCAAGAGAAAAAAAGCAGAAAGTATAAATGAACTGACAAAAAAAAAGGCAAGGAAATAAATACAATAACAATGAAACTTAGAAAGTTGCTGGCCACTACTGCTTAGGATAGAGGGTAATGGTGGCTCACAGGTCATGATGATATTTGCAACCAAAGATTTCAGCTTCATGTCCCCATGTCTTGAGCCATATTATTCCTTCTCCTGAAATATTTTTTCTACCATTGACATCCATGGGCATGCACTTCTCAGATCTCCCATGAAGGAGGTTCTCTCTGGCTGTCCCCGCTTTGGGATCCAGGACAATATTCATACCCAAGGGCATGCTCTTCCCAGGCTGCTCTCAGCCAATGACTTCTCCATCAGCCTGATCAAGACTTTCTCGGGGCTTCACTGCAACTTGAGGCTTTTCCTACTCAATCTTTTGACCTACCCTCTCTTCTTTAATAGGTATCTGATCTGCATCATTTTCTGAAGACCTTCTCTACCTACTCCTGCTACATTCTCCTCTGTCCTTCATAGCATTTTGCCCAATAAATCTCTCCCACATTTAATTTACTCTTGGTAAAGCTTCTCAGAGTACCTGAACTAGCACATACTCCAAAACTGATCCCCTTCACTTGTGAAAAATCAAGGCCAAGCTCAAATGCCGCTACATTCATGAAGACTCCTCTAATCCTTCTAAATGGTTATAACATCTTATTCCCTTGAATTCCCTCCCACAAGAAAACTCTCTATTTATATTTTATAAGAGAGTTTTATAAAACCTATCTTCTTTTATCATAATTTACCCTCTCTTTATTTTTTTCTAATTGGAAGACAGACACTGTTATGCTGCTTTTAAAAATATTTATTCTTCCACCTTGCTTACCCCATATGCTACCTGGCATATAGGAGGCATTCATCAACTCTTTGCTTAATTCGATCAAATGGATTGTCATCTTACTTTATAGGACACTTAGCCATTAGAAAGTAACTTGCATGGTCTGTTGGTTCTCTTCAATGCACAGCATTTTCAACAGGCAAACTTTCCCCATTTATTATTTCTGTGGTTTACTCTTAATGTTCCAGCTTACTTGCTTTTTAGTAAGGATTAGCAGATTCAGAATCCTTTGTTGCAGTTTGACCATTCATCTTCTTCTTCTTCTTTTTTCTTTTTTTGAACATTCTATGTGTTCAGTCATGTGCTAGGTAACAAAAACACAAAGATGAAAAAGACATGGCCTCTGTCTTCAAACAGCTTAGAGTATAGTGGGAAAGACCAATATGCAAAGGAATATGGTAATAAAAATTTTGAAGGCTCATGATATATGTTTGTACAAGACTCAATAGTTGCATAAAAAAGGGGATGGCCACTTCTACATGTGACACCAGGGAAGTTTTCAGAGGTATGATAATATTTTACAAGAGTCTTAGAAAATCTGTAGGAATTCACATTATAGAAAACTGGTAAAAGCACTGGTAAATCCTGGGTCACTCCCTCTCCTGGTGACCTCTTGAGTATCATAGGACTTGCTCCCCTCATTGCTGCCAGTTCTACAAGATGGCTCTCAGCTGGCATTTCTGTTTAGGATGGCCTCCAAGCTTAGTCAAGTTTCTTTCTAGGGGTGACTCCTCCTTAGCCAATGACTGATCAGCATGGGGTTTAAAAGCTTAGACCTCCCACCCTTAACTCAAGACAGCTCTGAAGGTCCATTCCAACTAAAGAACTCTCTGTGGGGCTGGTTCTGTTGGGACTGAATTACAAACTAATTTCTCCCTCTGCCCAATTCTCCCCCACTTAGATTTTAAAACCAAGAGCACTCCCTAATAAGAATCCCAAACTGTAACAAGTACATTCAGTCCAGGCAGGGGCAAGCAGTGTAAGCAGAAACATGGGTACCACAGTCTTCTGCTGAAAATGGCCTCCCAGCTCTCTGCATGCTTTATATATAAGTAGTTTTTGCTGTGTTTGTTTTTAACTATTTTACTGAAATAATAAACACATATTCAGAAAAGGATTCTTTATCTGCATTTTTATATCTCCCTTTCCATGTTTTTTTTTTTCACCTCCTATACCAAGGACAATTCTAGGAATGTTCTTCTGAATCATCTAGTGTTTTGTATTATCCATACTACTTTTACATTCTGTGACTGTAAATTTGAGTAAATAAAAAAGGATACAGACTTTTTCTTTGATTTTAGTAACATCCCGATAGAATGACATCATTGCACCATCAGTTTTCATTCTCTCAATGATTCATAAAAAAGCAGATCACTGTAATACAAAGACTTACATCGAATTAGCGTTTCCCAGTTAGGCATATGCTCATAGACCAGCTAAGCCCATAACCTCAAAGAATTTCTCTACTTGGAAAAATACTACAGTGTTCACCTTTACTGTGTGCCTCATCCTCTTGATTTGGTAAAAATACACTAGGAAAATCACACATCAAATGGTGCAGTGGTCCTTGTCCAATCCTGGCCAATGCTGCCATAAAATCCCTGAATAGAAGAGGCTCATGGGTCACAGCAAAACATATCATAACATACCATTTCCTATCCCATGTATGTTAAAAAGCCTTATACTGACATCATTATTTGAAGTTATACCTACTGAAACAGGAAGAGCAATGCTTTTTAAGCAGAGTAAAAATTGAACAAGTGATTATACCAGAAAGATGGTGCGAAGCTGACTGTGGCTGAGATAAGAGAAATGGGACAATCAGCTATCCACCTTACTGAACTCTGTAAAGTCACAAAGATGTCCTTAAATGAGTATATGTTAATGGTAGGTTACTTTTTAATTCTCATTTTTCTTTTTCCTCTTCCCCTCAACTACATCCTTATTGATCTCTAAATCAACAACATCCCTGAATTTTGTTCACTTCCTACAGTTAGGATTTGTTCTTTAAAATCAAACTGATTGCAAGCTCAGCCCTGGAGATGCATTCTGGAATCATCATTTAACAATGTTAAAGAGATGTGGGAAAGAAAGATATGCATTTTGGGAGTGGTATGTACACAAGATGCAAATGAAGGAGATCCAGGCAAAGCAAAACAGGGTGATTCTAATTTAGTGCTCAAATTAGTTTTGCAGATAGCTAGACACTTGTCTCTCATTTTCAATCACTCCTCTGTTTGTAGAGCACTTTGATGGGCTGTCTCAATAGCAAAATTATAGGCAATTAAATTTAGAGGGCTAATTTTTCCAATGATTTCAACTTCACAAAAATAAAATAGGAGATAATTTAAATACATCTTATGAAGTGAAATGGTATTGTTTCAAAGGATCAAAAGCTTTGTCTCTTAGAGAATCAAAAGGGCCTAGCCTTTGACATCAATCACATTTTTCATGAGAAACAGAACTTTTCAGTTCTTGAGGCTTCGTGACAGAGAAAACAATTCAACCTATCTGCTGTAAGGCTTGCTCCAAGATGTGAAGATGGAGAGGTATCTGGGAGCAGCTGTTAACCCACCTGCAGAGAAAACTTCTGTCTCATTTCATCTGTTGAATTGTTCACACAATCCAGACTAACATTTACTTGTTCACAATTAAAGATACCGCCTAGTCTTCGGAGATTGTTCAAAAAGATTGTCAGACAGCCTACAGAGCCTGAATAGTAAGCTGCTCTCCCTGGTTAGATACTAGTTCACCACATACCTGATGCCTACCCAGGAACATTCATTTGGCTAACTGAGGCAAGGTAAAAAACCCAAGTTAAGGAAAACTTGGCAATCTTCCTATACCTGCCTTTGTAGCGGCAGCCCTCCATGCTGTATTTATTTGCATTTCGTTTTCTCCGCTTATTTATGGTAAACCATTAGGGCAGCATTGAGATGTACATCTAAATCTCGGCTTTCCTGGGGTTTCATCTGTCCTAAGGAATGTGGGTCATAATACCTGCTTATGCTAAAATATGTTGGATAGAGGCTCTTTTATCCTAAGAATCAATTGCATCTCTGCCAATAACATATTCTGGTTTCTCATACCAGAAAATAATGCAATTGGAATGAGTAAAAGCAAAGTGTATTAGAGAAAAGCATATGTTTGAAAACTGAAGTGTGGCAGTCTCAGCACATATCAATGGATGGCCACAGAAACCGATGCTAAGATGTACAATTATCCTGATTGTGAGGAAGAGGAAATAGGTTTTTAAGCACAAAGGAACTTATGTAAATAAACTTCTTAAGCTGAAGATACCTTAGAAATCCCAAGTTGAGTTTTCTGGCTGATATGCTGGATAGAATCATCAGTTATTTTCCTCTAAGAGACATAAAATCTTAATATTAGGTTTCTTGGTGATTTCAGTTGAAGTTGAGTTTTTAAGGGTTTTAAAGTGCTTGACATTTAATACCTATTAGAGTCCCCTTTAAAGAATTTAATTCTCCTGTGTCAGGATGATAAAGATTACATTGTTTGCTTGAGAGACAGCTGTTCAACTTCTTAGGTAAATATGGTATAAGAATAAACTGTGGAATTATACACATCCACGTGTGTTTGTAGCTATTCAGGTCAGCCTGGGAAAGGTATTTTTATGATTTTGTGTAAAGGCATGCATAAAAGGGACAAATTATTGACAAAATAAAAACATGCAGCATTAGAATTGTAATGTAAGAATAAACAAGGTAACAGAAATATAGCCAGTAATAGTCCTGAATTTAAGTACTCAATAAACATTCACATTCAAATAATACTGAGAAAGATTGAGGTAATAAAAATCACAATGAAATAAAGGTAAAAATATGAATTGAAAATAATATAATCTCTGCACTGGTTCTCCATGATTTTAAGCTACAGAATGAATATTGTCATTGGTCCATCATTAATAAAATATGGCAGATGGGGAAAGAATGGGTTATTTTGCCAGCTGGAGGATGTTAATACCTCTTCTTTTTTAATATACTAATGTTGTATGATCTAGACTCATTGATTCCTTTGTTGCCCAATGCAATTTGAGAATGTGTCAGTCTTGACAAATGATTAATGTATAGAAAATATTAATAACAGGATTCATGTATGGGGAGTCAATTATCTTTTCTACTAGTTGTATGAACCGGGACAGGACATTTTACAGTTTTGTACCTTGGTTTCCTTATCTATGTTAAGTTATAATTGATTTTAGCTGATTACCAGGGTTCTTTTCAACTCTAAAAATTTATCACACAATAAGTGCACATTACTTTTTCAAGGAGTTCACAAATATGTCATTCCAATGATGTAATAATTTACAAAATAATATGTTGTGCACTGATGTATTGCCTTTTTTTTTTTTTTTTTTACAAAATGGAAGGAATATAGTGTGTATCCTATAGGATAGAATTAGCCACAGTCGTAAAATGGTTATGTGCATGCCAACGTAGAGTTCTTTAAATTCCCCAAACCATTGCTTTAGGAAGGATGAGACAGAAGAAAAAGGATGGAAACTGGAGAAGGTGAATTTTGCCAGCCTGTTAAAAACGGGCTGGGACCACATGAGTTCAGTCCCAACCCTTTCTACTTGCTGGCCTCGTGGCCTTGGGAAAGCTGTATAATCCGTCTGTGTTTCAATTTCCTCATATGTTGGATGGTCCGTATTTATACAGAATAAGAAACCTTACAAGTGAAATACATTTAAAACAGCACTTGTCACATAATAGGCAGTCAATTCATTTGGTTAGAATCTATTTTCATATTTTTGCTCACTCATGCATCTCTAATAGCAACTTGTTGAGGTAATATTTTACTACCTACATTATATAGATAAACTGAGTCCGAAACCTTAAGTAACTTACCTAAAGGTCAAACAAATTGTTAAGTTGAAGAACAGAGATTTAAATCTAGTCCTTTTTGGCTCAAATCACTTCCCTACATCAAGTGGAACATACTGCCTCCCATATGTTCTCTTGTTGTCCTACCTGCCCCATCCACCACCTTTTGCCCTCTGAATCATCCAGAATTTTTCACTGGTAATGGTACTGGTAATTATTTATGCCTATGGACTGTCACTGGTGAATTGTAAATTTGAATCTTTGTAAGAGACATTAAAGATTATTCTTTGTACTTTATTTACACACAAAGAGACTGTGATCCAGAAAGGTTAAGAGACAAGCAAGTGGTTAGTGACTAGGTCAAGTCTGGAACCCAGTCTCTTCACTTCCTGTTCATTGCTTTTTCCTCTTATTGTCTTCTCTATACATACAGACTACAATTCTGGACATTTCTATTTTTATCCAATATCAAAGATAAGTTTGTTTATGATGTTTCAGGTGAACCAATACAATGATGCATTGGTCTGGTAGTTCTTTTTTCCAAGTCAGACTCTTAAATGATTATATATTCTTACGCTTGAACACTTATGTCTGATTTTGATCCCTGTACTGATTTAGTTTTAATAGACTTAATTTTTAGGGAAGTTTTAGATTCACAGCAAGCTTAAGTGGAAAGCAGAGAGTTCCTATAGACCCCGTACCCCAACACATATATAGGCTCTCCCACTTCAATATCACCCATAAAGTGGTACATTTGCTATAGTCTGTGAACCTACATGACACATCATTACCACCCAAAGTCCATAGTTGATATTAAGGTTTATTGTTGGTTTTGTACATTTTTGGTGGGTAGTCTTAACAAATGTGTACTGACAAGTAGCCACCATTATAGTATCATACAGAATAATTTCACTGCTCTAAAAATCCTCTGTTCTCCACCTACTCATCCCTCCCTTCGTCCCCCAACCCCTAGTTTGTATTTGTATTTATTTTACCATCCGTTTGACCTTTGCTTTGCCCTGAGGATAAACAATTCTGATTTGGCTTATAAGGCATACTTCAGCTCCTCTCAGCATCTGCAGGCGTTTCTCATTTGCTGAAGAGCAATTACTTGGCTTGTTCAGAACCGATACCATATTTGGTGTGGTATGACACTAGTTGGGATACTTCAGGATTATTTTTGTGAGAGTTATGCATTCATATATGCTAATAAATTGATCAATAAGTATTTATTGAACAAGTGCACACTGTAGTTAATATATTGATAGAGCTGTAGTATCCATATTGAAGGTAGCCTCAGAATAGGAGCAAATGGTCGTGAGGTAGACAGAATAATAACCTTCTGAAGATGTCCACATCTTCTGGAACCTGTGAATGTGTTATTTCACATGGCAAAAGAGACTTTGCAATTATGATTAAGAGTACATACCCTGAGATAGGGAGATGATACTGGGTTATCCAGGTGGGCTCCATTTAATCACAGTGGTCCTTAAAAGCAGAGAACCTTCCCAAGCTGTGGTCAAAGAGAGACAGGGCTAAGAAAAAATGGTCAGAGAGATGCAGTGTTGCTGGCTTGGGAGACAGAGAAAGGAGAATGCGAACCAAGAAGTGTGGTCAGCCTCTAGATGCTGGATGTGAATTTTCCTTTAGAGCTGCCAGAAGTGAATACAGCCCTGTTGACACCTTGATTTTAGCCTTGTGAGACCGATGTTGGCCTTTTCACCTACAGAAATGTTAAGATAATTAATTTGTGTTGTCTTAAGCTAGTAAGTTTGTGGTAAATTTGTTACAGCAACAATAGGACACTTACAGTTCAGAAAATATCATGCTTTGAATCTGAAATGCAATGACTGTGTTAATGTATATTTCCACAAATTCTCTATGCTATTGTTGGCACCTTCCTCATTTTCTCATCACTCCTGGTAAGAACTGAAATATGAGACAGTCGTGTCAGCATTTTTACCACAGTACTTTAATTAGCAAAATATGCGAAATAGTGAACTGAGTTCAATTCATATAGGGGAACACATTTATAAGTAACTACCATCATCCCAAAGTAGGGATGCCCTTTGCCTTGCCAATGGGTTATTTTAATTTTTGAGAGGTCATCCTCTTTTCCAGAACTCCACTTAAGGATACTGTCTCTAATCCATGGAGAGGTCTCTGCCCTCAATGGGTTATCTTTGACTATGAGTTTAATTCTCTGCACTCTTCATAAATTAAATAGAAGAGAAAAGGGAAATAAGTTTTTCATTCTCTGTAAACAAAGTTATCTTTTTTTGTCTAAGTGTGTTATCATCTTTATCCTTCTGTTTTCCTCTCTGTAGTTTTTACTTTTCTGTCCAGAGAGGCATCCAGTGTTTCCTGAGATTTTGTTGGCTAACGTTCTACCAGATCTTTCTTCTTTGCTATCCTTTATAATCTTATCTAACTGTAGGTGACTGGCTATATGCAGGCTCACTTAATACATAACAGCTCAATTGTACCAATGCTCCAAAAGACATGGAGAATGAGGTGTGCTCTGGATCATCCCCCGATAAGGAAAGCAATGTGTTGAAATGTGTCCCTTCCCAAATTCATATTTTAAAGTCCTAACCCCAAGAACCTCATAACATGGCCCTATTTGGCAATGGAGTCACTGCAGATATAATCAGTAAAGATGAGGTCATAGTGGAGTAAGGTGGGCCCCTAATCTGAGACGACTGATATCCTTGTGAAAAGGATACATTTGGACACAGACATACACAGAGGGAGAATACCATCTGAATGTTGGAGTTATGTTACTGAAACCAAAGGATCGACCAGAATCTGGGAGAGAAGCTTGGAATATATCCTTTCTTCATGCCTTCAGAGAAAGCACAGCCCTGCTGATACCTTGACCTCAGGCTTCTACCCTCCAGAACCATAAGACATAAATTTCTGTCATTTAAACCACTCAGTTTTTGGTATTTTGTTATGACAGCCCTAGGAAACTAACACAGAAGGTCCTATAAACTCCCCATTCATGCGACCTCTAATACAGGGGTAATGACTGCTGCCCTCCAAATTCCAGGACATGTAGAAGGAAAAGAATTTCATGTTCTAGGTAATCAGTTAGTCAGCCCCACAGTCTAAGCCTCTTAGTTGAACACATGCTATGTTTTTTTAATTATTGAAGTATAGTTGACCCACAATGGTACATTAGTTTTGTGTGTGCAACATAGTGATTTGATAAATCTATACCTTATCCTGTGCTCACCACAAGTGTAGCTACCATCTGTCACCATGCAACACTGTTACAATACCATTGACTATATTCCCTACCCTTTACCTTTCATCCCCATGACTTATTCATTCCGTAAGTGCAAGGCTGTACCTCTCACTCCCACTGCAACTTTTTTAAACATCAAATAAAGTTCACATGCAGATCAATGTGATCAAAATATCATCAAACAACTTCATAGACCTTTTTAACTATGTATACCCATACTGTGAATTAACATTTATACCCTGAAATTTTCACAAACTAAGAAAATAACCTTTAACAAATTCTTCAGTCTTATTTCTCTGACTTTTGGGTATTTGGTGGCAATTTAAAGTATTATGAAACATTCCTAAATATTTTATAGCAGCCTGCAAATTTTGACTTCCCACTATTTAATCATAAAGTAAACTTTCTCATAGACTTTAGTGAACTTTGTATTAATATGGTAGTATGTATGCACAATCACACTGTTTCTGCAACTTAGATTGCTAGCTGAAAGAGCTACAAATTGCTAAATATATAGTATATTTAATACTTTCATACAATATAGCGCCTACATCAGGGCATCTGGACGGTGGTCTTAGTCCATATGCTTTTTTCTGAAATAACACTAAGAGCAGCCAAAAAATTGTAGTCTCAAGGAAACCATAAAGTTTTCAATGCTTTAATTTTTTGACCAGTTTCCAATAAATGGTTTAAATGTATGCTTCTGTGGAATTAAAAAAAATTGTTTAATTTAGGACATTTAGCCTGGAATCCTCAAGACCCCCTTCCTGGAGCCCATAGCCCAGTCTAAATGATGACAGCACATGAGATTGTCACAAAATTCTTAATATCTCAACCTGTTTGAGATATTGACTTACTTACATGCAGTAACTAAGTAGCGAGTCCCACCATTAGATAGTGTTATGTGGGAACAAATGTTATGAGTAGCTCCTCTGAAATAATTACATCAAGCAGAAATAATCCAGCACTATCACTGTGCATAAAAATAAAGGAAAAGAAGCCAATTTTATATAGCCCACATCAAACCTCATTAACCTTTTTACAGTGTAACTCTATATTGTATTTTCTTCATACATAGTTGATTTATTTTTTTCTTTTTTTTCTAAAGATTTTATTTATTTATTTGACAGAGAGAGACACAAGCAGAGGGAGGGGAGAGGGAGAAGCAGGCCTCCCACGGAGCAGGGAGCCTGATGTGGGGCTCCATCCTAGGACCCTGAGATCATGACCCGAGCTGAAGGCAGACGCTTAACGACTGAGCCACCCAGGCGCCCTGATTTATTTTTTTTAATTTAATTTTATTATGTTATGTTACTCACCATACATTACACCATTAGTTTTTTTTGATGTAGTGTTCCATGATTCATTGTTTGCATATAACACCCAGTGCTCCATGCAATATGTGCCCTTTTAATACCCATCACCGGGCTAACCCATCCCCCCACACCCCTCCCCTCTAGAACCCTCAGTTTGTTTCTCAGAGTCCATGGTCTTCCATGGTTCGTCTCCCCCTCCGATTCCCCCCCTTCATTTTTCCCTTCCTACTATCTTCTTCTTTTTTTCTTTTTTTTTTAACATATAATGTATTATTTGTTAACCACACTAAAATAGCCTGAAGATGACCTTTCACAAGAAAATGGTCAGGAGTACAAAGGGAGCAGGAGGGCATGAATCCTGTGTCGTGTCTCTAATTGTCACCAGGACCCTTTATTCGCTTCTCTCCTTTTTGGATCTCAGTCAATTTGTAATTGTTCCTTTATGTTACAGCTCTGGGTATCTATCCTATTGTTTATTCTCTCTTTTGTTCCTTGCTACCCCTATTTTAATTAGTGCTATTTTGTTATTCTATCTAATAAAGCCTTTGCTTTACACATGTGTTTTAGATAAAACAAGTATGAGATCTTCTAAAATATTTAATGCACCACAATTATAACATTTCATGATTTCATTTTTATTTTTTTCTAAATTGCACAAAATTCAGCTCTGAGACCTCACTTGCCAGTGTCAAGAACATCAGACAATTTGGGGGCACCTGGGTGGCTCAGTCAGTTAAGCATCTGACTCTTGGTTTCAGCTCAGGTCATGATCTCCGAGTTGTGAGATCAAGCCCCATGTGGGGCTCTGAGCTCAGTGAGGAGTGGCCAGGAGATTCTCTCCTTCTCCTTCTCCCCCTCCCTCCTTCCTGCTCCTCCCCCCACTCATGCTGGCAAGCTCCCTAAAATAAATAAGTAAAATCTTTAAAAAAAGGGGCGGAGCAAGATGGCGGAGGAGTAGGAGACCTGGATTTCCTCTCCTCTCAGGAAATCAGCTGGATAAGGATCAAACCATTCTGAACACCTACAAACTCAACAGGAGATCGAAGAAAAGAATAGCAACAACTCTCTCATCAGAAAAGCGACCACTTTCTGGAAGGTAGGACGTGCGGAGAAGTGAATCCGAGGCGATATTTGGGAGGATAGACGGCGGGGGAGGGGGCCTCCGTCAGCCGCTTCTGGCAAGTGATAGAGCCGCGGAACACAAAATCAGAAATTTTAGATGTCTGCTCTGCTAAGGGACATCACTCTGGTGGCTAAGCGGGGGGTGGAACCCTCCGGGACAGTGTGGTCTCAGGACCCACGGGTCACAGAAAGACCGGGGGTGCCTGAGTGTGGCAGAGCTCCCAGATATCGGAGCAGGGAAGCCGGCTGCAGAGGCGGAGCCCAGGCGCGGGCTCTCAGCTCGGGGTTGCCATAAACCGTGATCCACGGCACAGTCGGGCCACTGCTCCTCCAGCAGGGACCCAACAAGCGGCAGATCCGGGGAGACTCCCCTTCCTTCCCCGGGAGGGGCCGCGCGGGAGTGCACCGCAGGGATCTGCTGGGTTTGGAGACTCTACCCGGGGTCGGGTGCCAGAGATAGAAACGCGCGGTCACAGGCCGGGTGAGCACGGAGTGCAGCTGGAGACCGGGGAGACGGGAGTGACTGACGGCTTTTCTCTGGGGGCTCACTGAGAAGCGGGGCCCCGAGTTCTCGGCTCCTCCGGGACAGAGTTTGGGAGGCCGCCATTTTCACTCTCTGCCTCCAAAGCTGTACGGAAAGCTCGCAGGGAACAAAAGCTCTGGAGAGCAAACCCGAGCAGATTACTTAGCCGGGAGGGGGCAAGGGCGGGGCAATTCTGCCTCCGGCAGAGACATTTGGAAACCACAGCAACAGGCCCCTCCCCAGAAGATCAGCGAGAACAGCCAGCCAAGACCAAGTTTACTGATCAATGAGAACGGCAGAACTCCAGCGCTAGGGGAATACTACACATAGAATTCATGGCTTTTTTACCATGATCCTTTAGTCTTTCAAAGTTAATTTTTTTGTAACTGTTTTTTTTTTTTTGAATTTTTCTTTTTCCCTTTTTCAACCAACATCTTATCAATCCCTTTTTTTAAAAAAACATTTTTATTTTTCATTTTTAGAGTCATATTCTATCCCTTCATAGTAGTTACCTGTATTTTTGGCATATATATATATAAGTTGTTCTCTCTTTAAAATTTTGAGATAGTTTCTTCTAACAGATTAAAATATACCCTAAATCTCTAGTATATGGTTTTTTCTACTCCCCTGCCTGATCACATTCTCTCCCTTTTTTTTTCTTTTTTCTTTTTTTAAATCCTCTTCTTTCTTTTTTCAAACAACTTCTTATCAATTCCTTTTATAAAATTTTTTATAATTTCCATCTTTACAGTCATATTCCATCCCTTCATCATATCAACCCTTATTTTTGTACATATATAAGTTTTTCTTTCTTTAAAATTTTGGGAGGCACTTTCTTCTAAAAGACCAAAATACACCCCAAATCTAGTGTGTGGCACTGATCTATATACCAGCCTGATCATATTTGATCACATTCTGTTTTTTGTTGTTGTTGTTGTTTTGTTTTGTTTGTTTTTGTTTGTTTTTATCTTTATCTTTTTCTTTTTTTTCTTTTTCTTTTTTCTCTCTTTCCGTTTCTTTTTCCACTGCTTCAGGTCTTTTCTGATTTGTTTAGAGTATATTTTCTGGGGACATGGTTACTCTGCTAGCATTTTGTTCTCTCATTAATCTAGTCTCCTCTGCACAAAATGACAAGACAGAAAAAATCACCTCAACAAAAAGAACAAGAGGTAGTACCGACTGCCAGGGACCTACTCAATACAGACATTAGTATGATGTCAGATCTAGAGTTCACAATCATCACTTTAAAGATACTAGCTGGGCTTGAAAAAAATATGGAAGTTATTAGAGAAACCCTTTCTGGAGAAGTAAAAGAGCTAAAATCTAACCAAGTAGAAATCAAAAAGGCTATTAATGAGGTGCAATCAAAAATGGGGGTGCTAACTGCTAGGATAAATGAGGCAGAAGAGAGAATCAGTAATATAGAAGACCAAATGATGGAAAATAAAGAAGCTGAGAAAAAGAGAGATAAACAACTACTGGATCACGAGGGCAGAATTCAAGAGATAAGCAATACCATAAGACGAAACAACATTAGAATAATTGGGATCCCAGAAGAAGAAGAAAGAGAGAGAGGGGCAGAAGGTATAATGGAGCAAATTATAGCAGAGAACTTCCCTAATTTGGGGAAGGAAACAGGCATCAAACTCCAGGAAGCACAGAGAACCCCCCCTCAAAATCAATAAAAATAGGTCAACACCCCGACATCTAATAGTAAAACTTACGAGTCTCATAGACAAAGAGAAAATCCTGAGAGCAGCTCGGGAGAAGAGATATGTAACCTACAATGGTAGAAACATTAGATCGGCAACAGACCTATCCACAGAGACCTGGCAGGCCAGAAAGGACTGGCAGGATATATTCAGAGCACTAAATGAGAAAAATATGCAGCCAAGAATACTCTATCCAGCTAGGCTGTCATTGAAAATTGAAGGAGAAATAAAAAGCTTCCAGGACAAACAAAAACTAAAGGAATTTGCAAACACAAAACCAGACCTACAAGAAATCTTGAAAGGGGTCCTCTAAGCAAAGAGAGACCCTAAAAGCAACATAGACCAGAAAGGAACACAGACAATATACGGTAACAGTCACCTTACAGGCAATACAATGGCACTAAATTCCTATCTTTCAATAGTTACCCTGAATGTAAATGGGCTAAATGCCCCAATCAAAAGACACAGGGTATCAGACTGGATTAAAAAACAAGACCCATCGATATGCTGTCTGCAAGAGACTCATTTTAGAACCAAAGACACCCCCAGATTGAAAGTGAGGGGGTGGAAAACCATTTACCATGCTAATGGACACCAAAAGAAAGCTGGGGTGGCAATCCTTATATCAGACAAATTAGATTTTAAACCAAAGACTGTAATAAGAGATGAGGAAGGACATTATATCCTACTTAAAGGGTCTATCCAACAAGAAGATCTAACAATTGTAAATATCTATGCCCCTAACATGGGAGCAGCCAATTATATAAGGCAATTAATAACACAAGCAAAGAAACACATCGACAACAATACAATAATAGTGGGGGACTTTAACACCCCCCTCACTGAAATGGACAGATCGTCTAAGCAAAAGATCAACAAGGAAATAAAGACTTTAAATGACACACTGGACCAAATGGACTTCACAGACATATTCAGAACATTCCATCCCAAAGCAATGCAATACACATTCTTCTCTAGTCCCCATGGAACATTCTCCAGAATAGATCACACCCTAGGTCATAAATCAGGTCTCAACTGGTACCAAAAGATTGGGATCATTCCCTGCCTATTTTCAGACCACAATGCTTTGAAACTAGAACTCAAACACAAGAGGAAAGTCAGAAAGAACTCAAATACATGGAGGCTAAAGAGCATCCTACTGAAGAATGAATGGATCAACCAGGAAATTAAAGAAGAATTAAAAAAAATACATGGAAACCAATGAAAATGAAAACACAACTGTTCAAAATCTTTGGGATGCAGCAAAGGCAGTCCTAAGAGGAAAGTATATAGCAATACAAGCCTTTCTCAAGAAACAAGAAAGGTCTCAAGTACACAACCTAACCCTCCACCTAAAGGAGCTGGAGAAAGAACAGCAAATAAAGCCTAAACCCAGCAGGAGAAGAGAAATAATAAAGATCAGAGCAGAAATCAATGAAATAGAAACTAAAAGAAGAGTAGAACAGATCAACGAAACTAGGAGCTGGTTCTTTGAAAGAATTAACAAGATTGAGAAACCCCTGGCCAGACTTATCAAAAAGAAAAGAGAAATGACCCAAATCAACAAAATCATGAATGAAAGAGGAGAGATCACAACCAACACCAAAGAAATACAAACAATTATAAGAACATATTATGAGCAACTCTATGCCAGCAAATTAGATAACCTGGAAGAAATGGACGCATTCGTAGAGATGTATCAACTACCAAAACTGAACCAGGAAGAAATAGAAAACCTGAACAGACCTATAACCACTAAGGAAATTGAAGCAGTCATCAAAAATCTCCCAAAAAACAAAAGCCCAGGGCCAGATGGCTTCCCAGGGGAATTCTACCAAGCATTTAAAGAAGAATTAATACCTATTCTTCTGAAACTGTTTCAAAAAATAGAAATGGAAGGAAAACTTCCAAACTCATTTTATGAGGCCAGCATTACCTTGATCCCAAAACCAGACAAAGACCCCATCAAAAAGGAGAATTACAGACCAATATCCCTGATGAACATGGATGCAAAAATTCTCACCAAAATATTAGCCAATAGGATCCAACAGTACATTAAAAGGATTATTCATCACGACCAAGTGGGATTTATCCCTGGGCTGCAAGGTTGGTTCAACATCCGCAAATCAATCAACGTGATACAATACATTAACAAAAGAAAGAACAAGAACCATATTTTCCTCTCGATAGATGCAGAAAAAGCATTTGACAAAGTACAGCATCCTTTCTTGATCAAAACTCTTCAGAGTATAGGCATAGAGGGTACATACCTCAATATCATAAAAGTCGTCTATGAAAAACCTACAGCGAATATCATTCTCAATGGGGAAAAACTGAGATCTTTACCCCTAAGGTCAGGAACGCGGCAGGGATGTCCACTATCACCACTGCTATTCAACATAGTATTAGAAGTCCTAGCCACAGCAATCAAACAACAAAAAGAAATAAAAGGCATCCGAATAGGCAAAGAAGAAGTCAAACTCTCACTCTTTGCAGATGATATGATACTTTATGTGGAAAACCCCAAAGACTCCACCCCAAAACTGCTAGAACTCATACAGGAATTCAGTCAAGTGGCAGGATATAAAATCAATGCACAGAAATCAGTGGCATTCCTATACACCAACAACAAGACAGAAGAAAGAAAAATTAAGGAGTCGATCCCATTTACAATTGTACCCAAAACCATAAGATACCTAGGAATAAATCTAACCAAAGAGACAAAGGATCTGTACTCAGAAAACTATAAAATACTTATGAAAGAAATTGAGGAAGACACAAAGAAATGGAAAAACGTTCCATGCTCATGGATTGGAAGAACAAATATTGTGAAGATGTCAATGCTACCTAGAGCAATCTACACATTCAATGCAATCCCCATCAAAATACCATCCACTTTTTTCAAAGAAATGGAACAAATAATCCTAAAATTTGTATGGAACCAGAAAAAAACCGCGAATAGCCAGAGGCATGTTGAAAAAGAAAAGCAAAGCTGGCGGCATCACAATTCCGGACTTCAAGCTCTATTACAAAGCTGTCATCATCAAGACAGTATGGTACTGGCACAAAAACAGACACATAGATCAATGGAACAGAATAGAGAGCCCAGAAATGGACCCTCAACTCTATGGTCAACTCATCTTTGACAAAGCAGGAAAGAATGTCCAACGGAAAAAAGACAGTCTCTTCAACAAATGGTGTTGGGAAAATTGGATAGCCACATGCAGAAGAATGAAACTGGACCATTTCCTTACACCACACACAAAAATAGACTCCAAATGGTTGAAAGACCTCAATGTGAGACAGGAGTCCATCAAAATCCTAAAGGAGAACACAGGCAGCAACCTCTTTGACCTCAGCCGAAAGCAACTTCTTCCTAGAAACATCGCCAAAGGCAAGGGAAGCAAGGGCAAAAATGAACTATTGGGACTTCATCAAGATAAAAAGCTTTTGCAAAGCAAAGGAAACAGTCAACAAAACCAAAAGACAACCGACAGAATGGGAGAAGATATTTGCAAATGACGTATCAGATAAAGGGCTAGTATCCAAAATCTATAAAGAACTCATCAAACTCAACACCCAAAGAACAAAGAATCCAATCAAGAAGTGGGCAGAAGACATGAACAGACATTTTTCCAAAGAAGACATCCAAATGGCCAACAGACACATGAAAAAGTGCTCAATATCGCTCGGCATCAGGGAAATCCAAATCAAAACCTCAATGAGATACCACCTCACACCAATCAGAATGGCTAAAATTAACAAGTCAGGAAACAACAGATGTTGGCAGGGATGCGGAGAAAGGGGAACCCTCCTCCACTGTTGGTGGGAATGCAAGCTGGTGCAGCCACTCTGGAAAACAGTATGGAGGTTCCTCAAAAAGTTGAAAATAGAGCTGCCATACGACCCAGCAATTGCACTACTGGGTATTTACCCCAAAGATACAAAAGTAGGGATCCGAAAGGGTATGTGCACCCTGATGTTTATAGCAGCAATGTCCACAATAGCCAAACTGTGGAAAAAGCCAAGATGTCCATCGACAGATGAATGGATAAAGAAGATGTGGTATATATACACAATGGAATATTATGCAGCCATCAAAAGGAATGAGATCTTGCCATTTGCAACGACGTGGATGGAACTGGAGGGTATTATGCTGAGCGAAATAAGTCAAACAGAGAAAGACATGTATTATATGACCTCACTGATATGAGGAATTCTTAATCGCAGGAAACAAACTGAGGGTTGCTGGAATGGGGGGTGGGGTGGGAGGGATGGGGTGACTGGGTGATAGACACTGGGGAGGGTATGTGCTCTGGTAAGCGCTGTGAATTGTGCAAGAATGTTGAATCTCAGATCTGTACCTCTGAAACAAATAATGCAATATATGTTAAGAAAAAAAAAGAAGAAGAAGAAGGTAGCAGGAGGGGAAGAATGAAGCGGGGGAAATTGGAGGGGTAGACGAACCATGAGAGACGATGGACTCTGAAAAACAAACTGAGGGTTCTAGAGGGGAGGGGGGTGGGAGGATGGGTTAGCCTGGTGGTGGGTATTGAGGAGGGCACGTTCTGCATGGAGCACTGGGTGTTATGCACAAACAATGAATCATGGAACACTACATCTAAAACTAATGATGTAATGTATGGGGATTAACATAAGAATAAAAAAAAATCTTAAAAAAAAAAGAGCATAAAACTCTTTGAGACAAGGCTTGTGGTTAGCAGCCTTATTCTTGGCTAAAATGCTTTTTTTCTAGGGCTAGTTTCAAATATCCTATACCTGAGCTTAGTGGGTTCTGCTGGCTGTTTCCATACACTCCACGCCAAGCTCGGCAATAAGGACCACTGCATTTTTGGTTCCCAAAGTATAGTTCAAATACAGCTCTTCCTCTCTAAATCCTATATTGTTTTTCCTATGGCATGCTCTGCACCTTCTCCTGAACCCTCATACTTTAGGGAAGTTGAAACAAAATAATACAAAAATGAATAGCATTGTCTAAACAGCATTTCTAAACTGCGTCCCATGGAAAACTACTTCTCTTTATAGCTGTTATGCTTAAAATGTTTATCAAATTAGTGCAGGAGACATTGGATTAAATTATTGTAAAGAGATTTTTTTATGGTAGTATAACTTCTATCTTTTGGTATGGTAATATTATATTAGAAATCTCCAAGAGGAGAAAATAGCAATCATTTCCTGAAATTTCATGACTGCCAAATCCTTTTTATAAAACCAAACTTAACTAGTATTACACAGAATCCTCTTTGGGACTCCCTAAAATAGGATGATTGCATAATTTTGAAATATAAGAATAATTGTACCTTTCTAAGGAACACATATGGTCTGTTACCTTGCTACTCAAAATCTGGTCTGAGGACCAGAACTGAGCAAGTCTCAAGGTGACTCCTATGCCTGGTAAGCCTGGGGCACTCTTCTATAAACCCAGGCTATTATTTATCGATGAGATTTTAATTTGTGGGGAGTAAAAGTGTTTCCTTGGGGTACATCTGCTAAACCTATTTATATAAGATGCTTTATTCTGAGGAAAGAGATGTTTATATAACTTCCCTCCTTTTTTCTCATCTTCAGGGAACTCACCCCAATGCACCAACTCACTCACTCATTTATTCACTCAGAGACTAAAACACTCATTTGGAGCTAGAACGTAGTGAAAAATGGATCCAAGCTGAGATTTATTCCTTCTGGAGATGAGAAGAAAAAGTGAGCCACAAGAGCATCACAGAAGGTTGGGTTGGGGAATAACTTTATCAAGTAAGTGAGATAATTTCTGGATTTTAATAGACTAGATAACCAACATTTTTTTTTTTTTAAGACACAGGTGATTGGTAGATGAATATGGTATGCTTTAATACACAAGGTTCTTCCAGTGGTAGACAGTTGGCCAGACACCAACAAGCCAAAATGATATCAGGAAGGCTGACCCAAATAAAAGAAACCAGAAATTATCTTTTATGCATTTATGCATTTATTTAAAATTATAGAACATCAGCCAGTGGAGTTTAACAGCTGTTTATATGACACTGGGAGAATGGCCGGTTGGCTAGTCATTTAGTCCATTGACAAGACAAACCTTCACTATATGTACTTTAAAATGATACCTAGTGAGCCATAAACAGATATGTACTTGCAACATGATTTGCCTGCAGTATATCCAAATGAATGCAGTGCTTTAATTACATGTGGCACAAAAGCTATTTTTTAAAACAGGTCATCTTTAAAAATTGCTAAAACTTTTCAGTTTCTATGTTGAACAGTTCTGCACTGCAATATCTTATATGCCCTAATTTTCCTCTCTAGGCTAAGCTGGCACTGTGTAAATGATTTATGGTGACAAATAGTAAAATATATCATTTCTGCATATGATGTTTACTAGCTGGTATTAAAATCTAATAGAGAAGAGGGACTCCTGGGTGACTCAGTCGGTGAAGTGTCCCAGTCTTGATTTCGGCTCAGGTCATGATCCCAGGGTCGTGAGATTGAGTCCCATGTCCGGCTCGCACTCAGCATGGAGTCTGCTTGTCTCTCTCCCTCTGTTCCCCTCCCCACCCCAACCACTGGCACTCTCTCTCAAATAAATAAATAAAATCTATAAAATCGAATAGAGAAGAGCAGGACCATCTTCAGTAAAATTTGACTCACCAAAAATCCAAAGATACAATATTGGTTGCTAAACTGACTTCAGCCAGTGTTTTTGAAATGTATTCAATTATACCATTCTGTAACTCAGCTCATATGCTAGCTAATGCTTTTCTACAGAATGGAAATAATAGTTACCATAGGAGCCCAGTGGCTATGAGGATTTCTGTTTGGCATAAAGTGTGTTTGAGGGTGAGATATCTTTGTCAGCTTCGCCCCACTCTATTTCTGCTTCAGGACATGAGCAGTAAGTGCTGTGAGCCATCCTATTGTGCTGCCCTGTAAACAGGGAACTGATATTGTCATTCAACCGTGAGAGAAGCAAGAAAAGAAAGAGGAACAGTTACCAGCATTGCTATCTGATACTTTTTTTTTATCTTGAGGTTTGCCTCTGGGGATGTCAAATAAGTCTACTTCTTACTGGTTGATATTTGAATGAGCCACCGACTTCTCCTTTCTCTAAGTGTTTTAGTCAGAATTGATTCAGAGGGACAGAAGGGGCTTTTGAAATGTGCAATCTAAATAATGTGGCTCTTCAGATGATCATTATGCATAAGTGTGTACATTTATATTTAAGGGGTATGTTAGGTCAGTGACAAGGGGTGAAAACAAGAATATAATCTGATAGCAACTCGGAAAATACTTAATGTCACTTTACTTATTATTCCTCACCTTCTTTAGTTCCCATAAGAAAAATGAAAATTATGGCATTCACACCAGTCCTAATGAGGACTGAGGTCAAGACAAACATGTATTTTCTGAGACCTTTGAAATACAATACATGAGCTGACAGCTTTCTCTGGAGAAAAATTCCTTCTTGGAAGTTAAAAATTCAATGAGTGATGCATTTTGACTTTTTGAAATGGTGAATTATAAAAATCAAGGCTCTTTACCAACCTTTTCAACCAAGTTGGATTGCTTCCCAGTGTATTCTCCCCGTTGGAAGAGCAGGGGAGGCCATTTATACCTATGTGCTCTCTAGATGCCAGAATATTCCCTCTGACCTGGCGACATCTGCTCTTGCATTGCTGGAATGGCATTTTCTGGGTCATCTAATGCGCCCCTTCAAATTTGCTGAAATGTCAGCTCTTTGTTGGGGCTTCTCCAGTGCAATTTTGCTTCCCTAGCCACCTTCTTGGGGAAACAGCTGGGCAATGTTGGCTTTATCCAAATGTGTCAAATTGAATATTGAATCAGCAAGGTCTGTAAATGTTTATTATTGAATTCCAGCAGATCTCACAGGATTTGATTCTATAGCCAGGGTAAGGATACCTCACCCTCTTTACTTAGATTGAGCATGGAGAATTTTATGTCGCTGTATAATATGCACCAGAAGATGGTTGTGCACACCAGATCAAGTCGTGGCCCCTTGAAATAGACAGTTTATTTTTTCCTGATGAAATGTACTACATTTTCTGGGATTGCTGCATCTTTCTCCCTCTCAGTGGGGAGGAGAATGTCTGGCAGCATCATAAAACTCCTGCATAGCAAAAACAGAGCCTCTTTCTGGTTCACCATTGGTTTGACATTGTCATTGTTTGCTTGCTCTGCTCTGAAAATATCTTCAATGTGGCAGAACTTTCTTATCCATATCAAAACTGTGAAGAGAGTTAGTAAAAAGTTCTTTGACAGAACAAATTATAGCAAATGTACAAAAAACCAGACTTCATTGTACTGTTGTTTCTATGACAAATATTTCATCAGAAGCAAATATAGTTTTATTAAAAAGTTTCTTGAGAATTTATCCTGTTCCTAAGATTTTTTTTTTTTTAAATCAGTTGCTGCAATTCCCCCTGAATGTTGCTGGAAAAGGTGGAGAAGATGAGTCAGTGTATAAGGATACCCTCTCTTTCTGTGAATAAGGATAGCTCTTTCTTTCTTTCTTTCTTTCTTTCTTTCTTTCTTTCTTTTTCTTCTTTCGTTCTTTCTTTTCTTCCTTCCTTCCTTCCTTCCTTTTTTCTCTTCTCCTCTCCTCCCCTCTCCTCTCCTCCCTTCTCCTCTCCTCTCCTCTCCTCTCTTCTCTTCTTTTCTTTTCTTTTCTTTTTAGAGGTGGGGAGAGAGGGGCAGAGGGAGAGGGAGAAAGAATCTTAAGCAGGCTCCACGGGCTCAATCTCATGACCCTAAGATCATGACCTGAGCCAAAATCAAGAGTCAGCCACTTAACCAACTGAGCCACCCAAACGCCCAGCCACCTCTTTCTTAAGAGAGGCTTATGTGAGATCTTTTCCAGAATCACTAAAATAGAAGATATATGCTTTACACAAAAGCATATATTTTTGTTGTTGTTATTATTCATCTGCTAGTGGGCAGAACCAAAGAGCTTTGGAAGTGATTTGCAGTATGCTTTGGTGAATGATAAAAACTCTTGTCTCTCTTTTCTCTCTTTTTCTCTGTCATAGTGACAAACATTTTGACACCATTCTGCAAATTATGGGAAATAAGCAGAAAGAGAAAACAGAGGCACTGTGACACTGTCAGAAATCCTCTGGGCACTTCAAATTTTTGTTCTGCATGAAGGAATGTGTATTTATCTAATTTCACACTTGGATAGTAATCATTAATCCAGAATGAAAATGGACACTTTGCTTCTCAGGATTCCCCCTCCCTATTAAAGTAGCCAACCAAATAGCTTAATTTTTCATTACTTAAACAAAGAAAGGATACTTGGAAATTATTACTTGTACATCTCATTTATCCACAAGCACCATAATTAGCCCACATGAAATATGAAACTATTTACATACCTGACTAATAAAACTGCTTTTGATTACCCTATTTGACCTTGCTTCTGTTACTATTGATTTCCTACCACCTCTGGCATTTTTGTTTCTTGCTGATGTAGCTACTATGCTGTTTTCATGTCTTCTAGATTTATAATTATTCAAAATAGCAAGGTAAACAGCTTTGGTGTTTCCTTTACATAATGAGAATATGCATAGCCAGATGGTGTGCAATATGCTAATGGCTACCTTTTTTGTGAGTGCGTAATGTTTCTTATATTATCACATTTATCTCTATACCAAATCCTTAAATTAATTCCTATTTTTCAAGTGAATAGAATGATGTTTGCGTAAAATCTGGGTTGAAAAGTGTTGTATATGGATTCAAACCCAGCTTCAGCCACACATACTGTCTTTGCAGTCAGTTGGATTCTATTTAAGAAAGATCTGTGGGCCCAAAATGGCTCATTAACATAAGTCCTAAAGGGACCATCCTGGTGTTTCTTATCTTGCCCCACACCCCACCACCTTGTTGCTTATAGTCAGGCTCCTTCTTCATTACTTGTTTCCATCTCCCCTATATGAAAATGTTTCTCAATCCTAAGACCTGCAAGAAGGATCTTCTTATTTAGATTTTCATTGTTCACTTCTTTTGGGACTCATCTCTCAGCTTAAACAGTAATAACACAAATTTTACTTTGTGATACAATTCAGGTGACCTATATCTGCTTTTTTTCCCCCTATGGCCCTTATCTTCATATGTATTGCGGTTGCTGCTATGCTTATGAGACTTTTCCTCTCCTACATTAAAGTCTTTGAGATCAGGGGTTTAACCTTATATCTTGAACAGGGGACTGTTACATTAATCTTTGTTTAACATGAGAATAAAAGCTGGTAAAAGAGATCAGCAAGTGAGGACTGAGTCAGTCCATGACCCATTTTTCTGAATTGAGCAGCTGTCTATACTCACTTTCTAAAGTCGTATCTGCTCTGTGTTTTGAAGGAGAAGGATAAATGAATCTATCACAATTGCCAGTGCGATTCAAGACTATATGGGCAGTCAAATTCACATCACCTATTTCTCCATGAGTACTTCTTGTGATCTGCATTTAACTTCTGTTTAATATACTGGCTTCTGTTGTTCTCCTCTTTGTAAACAAGAAGTTACTCCCCTTTCTCCTTCTTACTTCCAACTCTTAATCCAAACCCTTTATGTTCATTCAGAGGAAGTGAGAGTAACTTCACCTACTAAAGCTTCATGTTGGACATAAATACATTTCAATCAGATGTCTCTGCCACTGACATGCCAAGGAAGCCTTTGGGTGCCTTTGAACTTTGAGGGTGAGGCAATTGCGGGGAGTGTCTCACTTACTGAGGGTGGCGGTACTGCAGACCAACTGTCCTGGTGACATATTCAGCTGAGGGCGGAGGTTCCTTCTGTCTCCTGAACAACCTGCCCAGCCAGTCATCCTTTTAAGCTTTGATGTAAAATGAATTCACAGGTCACCTTCAAATATACATGGTTAAGCGAATCTCTACCTCAATCACCATCATAAACCTCAACTGATAAATGTGTTAGATGCCATCTCAGGTGATAAAATAAAGCCTGTGCTTGTTCATACACCTGTGTGACCTGCTGTTAGTCACAGTTCATTGCCGATAACTAATGCAAAAGGGTTTTCTCTAATAAGGGAAAAAAGAAAGGAGTCTTTCATGGGCTTAAGACTATAGCTGCAAATACATTTGTGTCCTATTTAAGAGAAATTAACTAATTCATTTCAACAACCATTTATTGAAAACCTAATGTAAGTCACACACTGCACTGGGATCTGGGGTCACGATTTCCCTGACTTGAAGGAATTCACTGTATAATTGCAGAAGTGAAGGCTTCAACATTGAGGCTCTGGAGACAGCCCACTGAAGTCTCCTCACACTTTTTGCATGGCACGTTCCTCTCCACTGTCCTGTGTATTGTACTGTTCCCCTGGAAAGCTCCGGACTATCCCCGTTCACTCTACCTCTTAAAATTCTAGAATTTATGAATTTACTCAACATGTATATATTAATCTAGTAACTAAACACAGGAAATAGAGAGCTGAGCAAAACAAGCATGACTTTCTCTCTTAAAAAACTTTGGTTCTAGTGGGTGGAGACCTGTAATGAACTAACAAATAAATTAATAATTCAATTTTAGATAGTGCTATGAAAAAATTTTAAGATATAATAGAAAGTAATTGAAGTGAGCTAAATTAGACAAAATGATCAAAGAGGGTTCCTAGGAGGATGACATTTGGGTTAAAACCTTGGCACTGAGAAGGAGCTGGCCATGTGGAGATCTGGGATGAGAACTTTCTAGGCAGAAAGACCTTTGAGTACAAAGGCCTGAGTCAAGAACCAAATTTAATTATCTGAGGGACAGAAAGATAGCCAGTGAAACTTAAAATATCAGGAAGTCATTCAGCAGAATGGAAAACAGAAGAAGAAAAATTCTGAGAGTTAACATGAACAGATCATGTAGGAACGTCTAAGCCATGGCAAAGATTATGGATTATAGGTGTCCTGGCATGCTCCTGGATGCTTGTAAGTAGTGGAAGGGTGTGAAATGTTATATGTCTTAAAAATATCACACTGGCTACTGTGTGAAGAATGGATTCTAGAGAGTTAAGAGTAGAAACAGTGGTGCCTGTTAAAAGGTTATTCTGATAATTTGAGGATATAGTGGTGTTTACTTAAACAAGTGGGATCATGATGGAGTTGGAGAGAAGACCTGGCTGTCTTGTATACTGCATGAGCCCTTCCTTTATTGCTTAGACACTCTCTTTTCTGATCTTCCATCAACATTTTGCCTGTATAAGACAATTTCATAATTTAATAACTACAATAAACAGTCCTGATTTTTTTATTATTTACTAGTAATGGCACCACGTGCTTTACAGACTTTGTATCTAACCTACACATAACACTGTGAGTGAACAGTATTTTTATCCCTATTTTTCAAAAGAGGAAACTGAAACTCAGGTTAAGGAACTTGCAGCCAAGAAGTACTAGAACTGAGGTATGAACCCAACTCCGTTTGTCTTAATATCATAGACTCCTAAATTTATTTTATATTATCTTCTATTTTTCTTTCTGTTTTGCAAATTGTGTTAGACTTAGCTTTCTAATTATATAAGTGTCATGCCTTCTTGCTGGTTATACCAGACACATAGTTATGAGTTATAAATATTTATTAAATTTGCCAACATTGCTACACCCAAGAGATGTGTATCGCAGATTTGATAACTGAACTATCCTCAGCACTGTGAAGCCCTAGTTATAACTGTGGGGACACCAAATGTGAAATTGAGAAAGAACAGGACTTGTGAAATTTAGAAGAGAATCGTAGGACTGGCCACGGCCGTGGAGTTGCATGGAACCTCCAGAAACAGGCATTAAACTGGCTGAAGGGGAAACCATGACGAATAAATCAAAAGCCTATAGCAAGCAGTTGACACAGGCATGTGACTGGGCCATAGAGCTGGCTCCATGCAAATGACACCTGGATGTTTAGAAAGGTTAGAGTGCTTGGTCCCATGGCTGTTTTTTTACCATCTTGAAATTCTTAATAATTTTCGATTAAGGGGCATCACATTTTCATTTTATGTTGGGCCCCACAAATTATGTTGCCTATTCTGCTAGGCAGCTCAAAGTAACCCAAGAAAAATGCAATAAAGATGCATTAGAATCTGCCAAAATCACCTCAGAAGCCTCTTAATACAAACACCTAAAATGATAGAATTAAAAATAAATAAAACCATAAATGCTCTTTCAAATATGGTTGAGTTTTCAAAAATCATCAAGTATTATATATTGAGAAGAGGCAAAACAAAATGAGACAAATCTGAACATTGAAGTCATTGAGACAGACTCACCTTACCAGGTATCAATATTTAAAGTAAATCTTCGGTAATTAAGTCAATGGAATTATCACAAGAAGAGATAAACTAATAGATCCAAATAGAGCCCTACACACATATAAGCACTTCATATACCTCAGCAGTAATAATATAGCTCTACAAGGAAAAGATAAATGACTAAGAAACTGCTGTTGGGAAGTTAGTTATTCAAATTGGAAAAAGCAAACAAATCTCTACCTCACACCATGCAATAAAAAAATGTATTTTAGTGGAGTAAGATCCTAAGGTGAAAGTTACACTTTAATATGTTAAAGAAAATAGAGGAGGCTATTTTTAAGACCTCTGGCCAGCTTTGGATATATCTATTTTAAAAATAAATAAAACAAATATGTTTTAAAACTTTCAAATTTGGCAGCATTAAAATTAAAAATTTCTCTTTAAAAATTGTCTTAAACAAAATGAAATGACAAGCTAGTGACTGGGAGTTTTTACAACATATAACAACAACAACAACAAAAGTACAGATTTCTTTCAAATAAACAATTTAGCAAACAAAACACTAAAGATTACAAATGTACATTCATAGGATTGGAAACAAAATACTCTAAGAAGTGTTGCTTAGCCTCATTAGTAATAAGGTACCAATAATGATAAATCACAAAAACTTGAATTTTCACTTAAAATTAATTTGCAGAACAAGAGTACAGTATTAGGATAAAGCTTAAAAATTGTAACTGTTTAAAACTGTATCACTGTGTAATGATTAAATGCACATATTATATATAGTAAAGGCAAAAAATTTGCCTGTGAGGTCCTCATCAAATCCATTTTTAGTCATTAAACAATGCTTGCAGGCACTAGCAATGTGAAGGATACTAAGAATCTGCAAGGCACACAATCGTGGTAACACTCACCTCCTACCTTTGAGGCACATACAATCTCACAGGAGAAATAGAGTGTGCACACAAGTTACTAAAATGCATCTGAGAAAGCTTCTAAGGTCTGAACACATGCAGATAGATGCTTTATGATCCACAACTGATTGAGTGGTCTAAATCCCATCTTCCCCAATTCACTTCTTACTAAACGTCTAATTCCACCAATACCTTAAACATGTCAAGCACTTAGCACTATGGGCAGTGTGGGTTGGGTGGGAGAGGACTTTGGGGAAGTAGACAGTGGATGGTGCAAGGCAGGAACAAGAATTGGTTAACTTTACTATGCCTCAGGCTTTAGCTACAGGACTTATTAATATGATGATGATGATATTATATAACATATCGATAATATATAAATATTATTCTGATAATTTATACTATCATAATATTAACAACATTAGTGTAAGGTGAATGTTATTTTGTCTAATTCCCTGAGAGAGTAATGAAATCTCAGTGTGGGTAAGTTACCCAAAGTCACAGGCTCAGTGAATAGCAGATCTAAGATCCAAATCCCAGGTGTAGCTGCCTCTTAGTCTATGACCATTCCTGTAGTCACACTGTCTTTTAAGAAACTATTATTTCTTATCTGATTCTAAGACAAGATGTACATTTAAAAAATGCATTGTTACTTCTATTGATCATTTGTCATGCATGATCTCTAGACCTTTCATGTATCAAATGAAGCCTCCATGTATATATAGATTGAATCCCATACATCACACTTAGAAGAAGATACTCTTCACAGTATGTAAAATGTACTATTTAAAAATGGAGAAACATTGTATCATGAAAAACGATTTTTATTTACCCTCGGTTTTTGTTCAATCATTTCACTCTCTGAGTGTTTTGTTGTCATTTGGAAAAACAGAAAAATGATTACTTTGAGTATTTTATGACAATTGTTAGACATTTATTTATTTAGCAAATATTTATTGTTTCTTATGTGCTAGGTCCTATTCTAAGTGCTGTTGTTGCAGCAGCGAGCTAGAGTCTGTGCCTTCACTCCAGTGGGGGAAAGAGAAGGGGAAAAAGGTAATAGAACTTCAAGTAGGGGTGCTTGCCATGAAAAACAAGCAGGGAACAGAATAGTCAGGGACTGGGAAGGGCAGAGATGGTAGGGAAAGTAAATTTGCAGGTCCAGGCGATATGACTAATTGAAAGAAATTTCTCTCCAACTTGGCATTTATGTGATCAGCCGAGCTGTTTGCTTTGCTCCATTCACACTCAGGTTAATTAGTTGGGAGAGATTCTTGGCAGACATACATTGTGAATGTTTGCATTCATTTATTACTCTTATTTTCAAGAGGAAAATGAGGATTTAACTTGTCAGATGAAGAAAGGTTAAGTGAAGTAAGTTTTCATCTTTTTCAGAGGCATGTTTTTGTCTTGCTCTAGGTTCAGTACAAATTTGGAGAGCATTTCTGTGGATAATACAGAAAGGAAGTTGAGATCTGCCCTTGGAACCCAGATTTCTCAGTCAAAAAATCTCAGAGTCCCTTTTCTCTGAGACACAATGTGTAATTTCATGAAGGTTGCTATAATTCTCATCTACCTCCTGGAGGAAATTCTTGACATCAGCTTGCAGGTGTTCTTATAAGAGACTCACTATAGAAACATTCATTTCTTTTCAGTGTATTTAATTCCCTACTCGGACACTGGCTAGTTAAGTGACCTTGAGCAAATTGCTTTCTCTCACAAAACTTCTGATTCTCCCTGACAAATTCCCGTTTCTTCATCCCTCAAATAGGTCTTGAAATCTCATCTCCCGCAGGAAGCAGTTCTAATAAATTAGAGAAGAAATGATTAATTCCAATATGTCACTTCCATTGTGCTCTTCTTCTGTTCTATGTACCTACTAAATGCACTTATCCTCCCAGTTTATAGCTAATAAAAAGACACTTTGGGGCGCCTGGGTGGCTCAGTCGTTAAGCGTCTGCCTTCGGCTCGGGTCATGATCCCAGGGTCCTGGGATCGAGTCCCACATCAGGCTCCCTGTTCGGCGGAAAGCCTGCTTCTCCCTCTCCCACTCCCCCTGCTTGTGTTCCTGCTCTCGCTATCTCTCTCTCTGTTAAATAAATAAATAAAATCTTTAAAAAAAAAAAAAAAGACACTTTGGCTTTAATTTCATTATTTATTTAAAGCCGGTTGCTTATGTTGTCGTCCCACCTGCATATTTGCCTATTTTGTAGGTTAGATTCTAAAGTGATGAAGTTATACTTGCAGGTGTCAGCCTCAATGAAAATGGACTTTATCTTCTATCTTCTAATTCTACTCAACAAAATAAGAGGAGTTTTTCCAGACCCATCTAAAAAAATATCAGATGGCAGCTTGGGTGCCAGAGTTATGGCCTAAAATAGAGATTTCTCTGAACAAAGTGGGACTCAATATGGCTTTAATATCTGTGTCACCAGTCTTAAGCCTAGTGTCCGGCACATGGTAAGTGCTCAATACTCTCTGGTCGAGTGGCTGATGGTCATTTAGCACTGCCTAAGAAACCAAGGACATTGGTTCTAGGATCTAAGGTTTCCACGAGTTTGGTCAAGGCTTTGACAGATTGGTCTCTGGAGAGCTTGGGAGTGAAGGGACAGAGATTCTGGGAGTCCAGCTTACCACACTCTCTGATACTAATTAGCTGAATGATCTTGGGAAATTCACCTATCTTCTTTGACACAGAGGTGTGTGTGTATCTATATATATATGGAATTGAATGAGATGATCTCTACAGTAACTTTTAGATATAATATTATAGGAGTCCATGATTCATTGATAATACCTGAAATAAACCAAAACTTTTCCTAGGGACTATAAATAAAAGTAGGCAATGCTGTGGTCAGAGGTAATGTCTGGGTGATTGTGGTCCTTCCAGATAGGGTAGTGTTACAATGGATATGTTTGCAAGTGTATCAGGGAAGGGATTGTTTTCTGAGCACCATGTCAGGTACAGCAGGGGACTAACACAAGACTTCCACCAGCTACAGGCTGGAGATAATAGAAGTGTGATGCCTAGCTGGTAACTGGATTTTTTTTTTTTTTGCAAAGAATGTCAAGGAAGGCTACACATGTAGAAAAGTAGCAAGAGATACTATTTCGTCTAGTATTGCTGCTACAGCTTTGAGTATAATCTGCCTCACACTCAAGAGCATTGTAAGAATTAATGAGTGCAAAATGCTTTTGTGAAAGAAACTTCCTGAGTCTGGTCTATGCCAGTGAAATGGGCTGACACTAAATAACCCAAAGCTCCCCTAAGCAGAATGCCAGGAGTATTAACATATGCATTACAATGCATTAACATTAGGAGTGATTAAATTAACTATGACCTAAACATAACAATGGCTAAATCATCCTTACCAGGCAGAGCAGAAAATTGCACACAGCTTTTCGGTATGGGGCAGTGAATAAGATCATAGCACCTCCGTGTCAGTGAGGCGGAGGCAGCACTAAATGAAGGCTGTTGGATTTACAAGATACCCTGGCTCATTTCCAGGGATCACTTCCCCTGCAATTAAACATCAAGAGGGCATTCATGGGCCCCATACCAACTCAAGGCTGTGGCATGTATTTATCCCTTTTAAAGTCATATATAGGAAAAGAGAACACTGTTGTCCCACGTGGACATATGGGCAACATCAGGCTGGATAATAAACTGTATCTTTTTCTTTACCTTGCAAATCTCCGGCTTTGAGGGTCTCCCTGCTGCTAACATAAGAGAGTACAGAGAGATGACAAGAGTGGCTCCATCTGGAGTGTCCTTCATGGGGATTCCAGCATGACTTACAGGATAGCACTGCAAATCACTACACTGGGCATTCGTTAGAGGAAAGAAAACTTCTATGAGAACCAAGACCTAGCACATTGTAGTCCCAAGAGCTCCTTCTTGTTCAATGGCCTATACCAATCTTTGTCAGGGAAAAATAGTCTTATTTTTTTTTGTTTGAATAATAAAGAACTGAGCTACTCGAAGTGTGTCAAAAGCTCACTATGAGGTCTTTTGTGCTCTCTGGCCACTGTGTCACTCCCATGGACTCCTGTGATTTTGAATTTACCCTCACCTTTCTCGTGCTTGAGTGTTCTCTTCCCCCATCTCTCTGCTGTGAAACAAGAGTTTTGTACAGGCTAGTTTCTATGGAAGTTGCTGCTACTTTAGTGGAAAGCATTAGGAATAATGCTGCATTTTCCTGAAGACTGAAAAACAAAACAACTGGTTGGTTTAACCTTTTCTGAGAGTTTTCTGCATGATTAGGAAGACAAGCATACTGCTTAGAATCTGGGAACTCCCCTATTTCCTTTAAAAAATTGAACAAAACAAAATAAAACAAAACATGTGTTTTTTTGCTGCTTCCTGAAAAACATCTGCTTGATAAGAAATAAGCACAAATTGTGAGACTATTTCTCAAAGCCTGGCTATGTTTGGGGTTCAAAGGCCACAGTCCCAGGAGATGTCTTCATTCTTGGATTTCAACTTCTCATGTGTTGTAATGGGAATTTGGCCTGTAGGACATGGTTACATTAGCTTATAAATTACAGTCCTCTGCTTTCACGCTGGTGAAGAACAAATTCCTAAAGGTAGTGACATTAAGCAATTGAGTCACCAACATCAAGATGGTTCTCAGAATTACCTTCTATACTATGAGAGTCTGCAAATACTGCTATTTTACCATGTGACTTTTATAATACTTCCATTACTGTTTTTGTTTTGTTTTAGATGGTTTATTTGAGTTTTAGCTTTTAGCAATACTGATAATTTCTTGGGGATTCTGTCTAGTAAAGAAAAGATCTTTGGGGAAAATGATGAATCAAATCCTCTTATTTCAAAACCTAAGTGATAAATAAGATTTCCTTGCGTGGAAAATAAATTAGAATTCTTCAGCAGATATTCATTTTACTCACACATTTCCTCCTTTCTCTATCCAGATTCCATCCATCTAGGTCTGGTCTATGGGTATGTGACCATTGTCATCGGCTAAAAAATAATTAAAGAAGGCAATTTAGGTTATACAAATGAACTTTATTTAAAACTTCACAAAGCAGTCAAAAAAACTGCAAAATGGGGCAGAAGTCAGGAAGCTTTTAGAGGATACAGAATAGGGAACAAGGATGTAAGTATGGAGCCCAGAGTTGGCATGGCTTTTGGGGATTGGCTGAGTAGATGTACTGCAATTCTGGTCAAAAGGAGCATTTATAGGGACATAAAAGCTACCTGAGTTCCAGTTTACTGATGTGGCACCCTAATCAGGAACAGTTCCATCTTGAGTCTAGAAATTTATTTTGGTGAGTCACACAAGATCCCAAACTAAGTAGGGCTCATGGTTGGGTGTGAGTTTGAAGTTTCTGTCTTGAAATTTTTAATAAAGTTATCTTTGAATTTATGTTTTATAAATAAAGTCCAGTGCGCCAAAGAAGCATGTGCTGAGGGCTTGCAGCCTGAAGTAAACACAGGGCATGCACTAAAAGACATCTCTTTGACATCACTTCCTCTTGCCTGGGTGTTGCCTGAGTAAGAAGAATGTATTTTCTTGTATGATTTTTTAAATCCTTTATTCTGTATTCTGGCCAGACTGAATCCATTCCTAGTCCATCTTCTTGCAATTGGAAAGCAAAATAGTGATAACTGGCACTACTAAGGAAGAAAGGAAGTTTTGGAAGCAGCTTAAATTGAAGTGCAATAGGGTGTGTGTGTGTGTGTGTGTGTGTGTGTAGTTGATGTTGCAGTTATAATTGTCACCTGCCCAGCATCTCCCCACACATCCCAGGAGGCAGAGATCCTGGTTACTGATCCTGAACAATAGTATGACAGTTGGGTAGTGGAAGTGTTAGTTGTCTTCATTGCTGCTTTCTCTAACTTATTGAGGTAGTGGCCCCAGTTGGATTATTAGGGCCTTTCTTCAGATTGTTTTGGTGGAAATGAGTATATCTGAGTATGAAGGTGCTAAGCATTTTAGGATGAAAAAGGGATGGAATGGCCTACCCTTTCTATCTCATTCATTTCATACTATTTTCCCCAAAATCACCTCCAGTCATTGCACAACGGCAATTCCTTGGGTGACGATTGAATTCTAAACATTCAGCACACGCAGGAAAGGCCTGCAGATTTAAGGATACCAAATTTCTAATTTGATTTCTATGTGTGGCTGAATGATCTTCAGCAAAGGGCAAGTGGAGCCTATCTTTTATCATTTAAAAAAATCCTTGATAATTAATGATTATAAATAATGATTATAAATGACGATTACAATGATTATAAATGATTAATGATTATAAAATGTATTCAGAGATCTTAATACCCATAGTTTTCTTTTATATCTTCCAGGAGAACACAAACTTCTCTCTCTGTCCACTTCGAAGATTTTCTTCCTTGGCTTTTATGCAACAAGAAGAGATCTTCCTTCTTTCACTACCGCTGTTATACAATAGAGAGATGAGACAGAGATGTTAGTCCACAAGATTAAAACTAGAACCAGGAGACAAAATAAAATGTATAGTGTACAGAACAAACACATTGGCCTACTGTGCCTTAGTGATAGTTGTTGTCTGTGGACAAAGAACTGGACTTCTTCTTCCCTTTTGCTGTGAGTGATCAAGGAAGAGGAGGCACTCCTTATCTGCCCTGGTTGGTGCCACACATCCCATCACATACCACACACTGTGCTTCTTTGCCTGTGATTGTTAATGAACCAATCAATACTATAAAAGGAGGGTAACCAATGAATCAATAAAAGAATAAGATTTGAGTCATAAAAAACACGGTATTTTTTTTTCCTTTTCATGAGATCTCAGGCAAAGACACTTCTTAGTGGATCTAGTTTCTTGATATAAAAAGATACTAATAAAATTCAAAAGACACAGGAAAATCAAACTCATTTTTATGTACTATGCCCATATTCCATTTAACAACCTTCCCTATGGAACATTCATTATTTTATGAATCATTGGAATGTTTGAAAAAAAAGGAAGTCTCTCTCTCTCTCTTCCTCTCTCCCAGCCTCCCTCCCTCTCTCTCTCTTTCTCTCTCTCTCTGTATTTGTGTCTATATCTATTCACAGCCACAGCCCCTGTGAACTATGCATACTGAAAGTGCATGCAACCACTTAGAATGCCACGTACTAGAGTGTGGGATGCAATGATTTCTGTGTATTCTACTCTAATCTCTTTTTACCATTTATTTTGTGTCCTTGTTAGTAGTTTTGGACCCATGGAAGTAAGACATGCCAGTAATGTTAATGTACTTCTGAAAAGAAACAGAGGGAAAGTACTGTGCCAGCTTGAGGCTTGAAGCAACTTCAAGAAGGTCAGGGAAACACAGGGTAAAAGAGAGTGGGAAGGTAGAGATTTGACATTATGAATGACATCATAGCAATCCCTGCAGCAGAGGAGGACTGACCCACAGATTTCATGAGCTGGAGCTGGAAGAAACTAAGGCCTGAGGTCAGTCAAGCCTTCAAGGAGTAAGAGAACCACAGTCACTGTCACTCTAAAATTCAAGAATTCAAATCTTTAAGAATTTTGCAATAAAAAAATCTGTCTTGTGCTCCTCTCACTCATTATGTTTCTGTATTAGTTTTCTTGGGCTACCATAACAAAATACCATAGACCGGGTGGCTTAAACAATAGAAATTTGTTTTCTTACCATCTCTGACATCAGGATCCCAGCATATTTCTAAATGAGAATCCCAGCACAGTTCCAAAGAGAACTGTCTTCCTGACTCTCAGACAGCCTCCTTCCCACTGTGTCCTTCCATCATAGAGAGAGTGAGCTCTTTGGTATCTCTTATTAGGGCACTAATCCTATCAGGACCCCACCCTTATGACCTTATTTAACTGTAATCACTTTTTTACTCCAAATGCAGTCTCATTGGGGGTTAAAGTTTCTAGATATGAATTTTGGAGGGGGGTGGACACAATTCAGTCCACAGCAGTTCCCTTTCTAGAAATTTTTCCTGTGCTCTCCAAAAATGTGTGTATATGGAGCTAATTTGGCAGAATACAGTAAGCAGAAACAAAATCCAAACTGACCTTCCTGATCTATATGGCCAAAATGTCCAATTGAGTCTTTTTCACATTTCATTACTCTGAAAGGACTTCTCCCCCGACTTCTATCCTTTAACATCCCCCATGATTATATTGGACCCACCCAGATAATTGAGAAAAATCTCCCAATTTAAAGTCACCTGATTAGAAACCTTAATTTCATCCACAACCATAACTCCCCCTTGAAATGTAACATAACAATAAATGGGTACCAAGGATGAAAATGCAGACATCTTTGGGGGACCATTCTTTTTTTTCTGCCTATCACAATACTCGGATAATTATATTAGAAGACATAATTTCTCGTCCCTGTAATCTAACAAGGTAAAGAATAAGTAAATCAAATAATTAAGTTTGGAACCTGGATTTGACCTAAATACTACTATACTCCAGGGAATTTTAATTTCTAGCTTCCTAAAAATGAGCCTTCTAAAATTGGATAATACTCAAATTAGATTATGGATACAAATTAAAGTGAACTTCATCAACACACAATTCAATTGTGCTCCAATTTTCTTTAGTGTTCAATCAGCTGACACTTGCAAATTTTCAACAGTTTAATAAAGAGGAACACATAAACTTTGAGATAGGGAATACACTGAATTTGAAATTAAGACTCAGTATATTTCAATTTCAAATTGAAAAATTTTAGGAAATGAGTATGAACAAAAAAACCCCCATATACTTAATAATGGATGTGGAAATATAAAATTGTTTCTATTACTGTAATTGTACAATATGAGTTTTACAAATAATGTTCATTTCAGTTACATTTTGTACAGAGAATATTAAAAAATACTATAATTTTACTTTCATGATCTCAGGAAATGCTTAAGTATAAGTTACTTGAAATAATAGTATGCTCTTTTAAAAATAATATACAAATATATATCTTCATTTTAATTAAGATATTTACTAAGTGCTTACTGTATGCAACATTTGGAAGGATACAAAATTTTATAGGATATAGACTCTTGGAATTTATATACCTGGTAAAGGAGAGGATAAAGAAGAAATTATATAAAATATTACCTTTATATCACCTTATGTTTTATTTTAATGCAATTAATATAAAATAGAATATTGTTCCCATTTTTTATTTTTAAAATTGAAACTGCTATTGTGAATCAATACAGTTCAGTTGATTGCAGTAGGGTCTGCAGGTATGGAAAAAAACTGTTTTTGTTTCAATTATTTTAGTTGAATGAACATAGCTGATTTGTCCCTTTAGCTTCTATATACACTTGTTCACAATGATCAAAAATCAGAGTAAAAAATTAATGCACCAAGAAAGTCACTACATGTTTGCTCTAAACACACACACACACACACACACACACACATCTACAAGTTGTTATTTTGATGGATCATGTCTTAAAAGAACCTAGAGAATAAAGCCATGTTGTGCAAATATTTCATATTTTCTCCCGGCATACAATACTAAATAAATACTTGCTAAATGAATCAGCAAATAGTTCTTCTCAATGAATTTATTCAATATATGAAAGTCTTCAAGGTTGCAAAGAAGAGACAGTCTCAGATAACATCCAATATTGGAATTTATTGAAAAGGTAAATGGGAGTTTAGGATTCGAAAATAATTTCAACTTTTTCACTATATGACCACTGTGGGTCCTAGTGCTTCTACCCCGGAATATAGCAAAGCTTCTATGGAGTACTTGGCCATTATTCAGAACCATGTTATGTCCTGACTTTTCTTACCGACGGTTTTTCTTTTTCTTCTTGAATAGTTACCCTGAAATATGTTAAGACACAACACTAGTTCAGGGACTCCCATAGCCTCATCACAGAGCTGCAATAGTCATCAACTGTTGCCACTCTTTTCCCATTTCTGTTTTCACGCTATTGGCCCTTACTGCACTGGACGATTTTGAAGCAAATCCCAGCTATCATGTCATTTCATCCAAATGTATTTATAGGTATGTCACATTTTTAAGTTGACGAAGAAATGCGACTCATTGAGAGTGCCTGGCTAAATAAATGTTTTTATTGTTTTCTATCGGGTAGCCTTTTATTGTTGATTTATAGGAGTGTATTATATATTCTCCGTATGAGTCCTTTGCTTTTATGTGTTTGTGTGTATATTTAAACAATATCCTTTCCCATTTCTGAATTTGTCAGATTTTGAGTTTGTTTATCGTGTATTTTGATAAATAGAATTTCTCATTTTTGTTATAGTCCATCTCATCAATATTTGTCTTTTACATAGTCAACAATTTTTCTGTGCAGTGGAAGAAAGTGTGGCCTCTACCACGGTTGTGGATATGTTACTGTATATTGTTATGGTCTGAATGTTTTTGCCCTCCCAAATTCATGTGTTGAAATCCTGATGCCCAATATGATGGTATTAGAAGCTGGGGCATTTGGAGGTGTGTAGGTCATGAGAGTGGGGCACTCACGAATGGGATTAATGCTCTTATGAAAGAGACCCCACAGAGCTCCTTGGCCCCTTCCACCATGTGAGAACACAGTGAGAAGTGCAACCTGGAAGAGGGCCATTACCGAGATCTAACCAAGCTGGCACCCTGATCTTGGCCTTCCAAACTCCAGAACAACAGAAGTAAATTTCTGTTGTTTTTAAGTCACCCAATCTGTGATATTTTGTTATAGCGGCCTCAATGGATGAAGACATATGTTATCTTCTAGAAACTTTATTTTTTAACTTTCACATTTGTCTCCAATCTAACTAGAATTTATATTTGTGTAAAATGAGAGGTGGGGGGGGATAAGGTTCACTTTTTGTATATGGACACTGAAGTGTCCATCTATTAAAAAGAATATCCTTCTTCACAAGGCAGAGGCACCTTTGTCATTTATTAGGAGACTGTTTGTATATAGAGCTGTACCAATACTAGAGTATTTTAATTACTGCAGCTTTATATCTAATAGTATCAGTCTTCTAGAAATTTTCTTTTAGTTTGCTTTGACTTGGTCCTTTGCATTTACACATGTATTTTAGAATATACTTTTAGATATACATTTACTGATCTTTTTATTAAAATTGCACTGAAACTATGTGAGTTTAAAAAACCAGATTTTCTTTAGTCTTCTCATCCAAGAATGTAGCATATCACTCCATTTATTTAATTTATTTCAATAATGTCTTGTGGTATTCTAGTAGAGATTTCGTCTGAAGAAATAGAACATAATTCATTAGTTTACTCCTACTATTTTTGATTTTTGTTTTATTTGTAAAAGGTGTGATTTTTAAAAAATTTTCATTTTCTATTTACTGCTCATAGATAGAAATTGATACAATTGATACTTGGGCTTTAACTTTAGACCTTGTGACCTTGTTTTATTTATTTATTTATTTTTAAGTTTTTATTTAAATTCCCGTTAGTTGACATATAGTGTAATACTAGTTTCAGAAGGAGAATTTTGTGATTCATCATTTACATACAACACCCAATGCTCATCACAAGTGCTTAATACCCATCACCCATCCAGCCCATCCCCCCCCTCCTCCCCTCCAGCAAACCTCAGCTTGTTCTCTATAGGTAAGAGCCTGTTTTGGGGCGCCTGGGTGGCTCAGTCAGTTAAGCGTCTGCCTTCAGCTTAGGTCATGTTACCAGGATCCTGGGATCGAGTCCTGCATCGGACTCCCTGCTCAGCAGGAGTCTGTTTCTTCTTCTCCCTCTGCCTGTCGTTCTGCCTGCTTGTGCTCTCTCTGTCAAATAAATAAATAAAATCTTAAAAGAAAAAAGGGCCTGTTTTATGGTTTGCCTGTACTCAATCTGTTTATTAATACTGATATTTGTCTGTAAACTTTTTAAATTTTCTAATTTACAAATAATGATAGTTTTATTTTTTCATTCCAAAGCCATATATTTTTTATTTATTTTCCTTTCCCTAGAAGGTCCAGTACATGGTTGAATAAAAGTGATGACACTAGCATCTTAGTCTTGTTCTCAGTCTCGATAAGAAAGCTCTAAATATCACTACTAACTTTGATGTGGATTGGAGGGTCTTTATAGATGTTCCTTATCAGATTAAAAAATAATTCAATTCCTAGTTTTATCATGAATGGATTATTGACATGATCAATGATAACTTTTCTTCTTTCTATAATGTGGTGGGTTGTATTGGTTTTCTAATGTTAAACCAACTTAGCATTTGTGAAATAAGCTCAACTTCGTCAGGCTATAGTCATTACATACGTGAAAGAATGTGATTTCCTAATGTTTTGTTTAGAATCTTTGCATATAGGTCTTGTACCTGTGTTTATTGTACAGATTGTCCAGTAATGCTTTGTTTTTTCTTACGTTGTAATGACATTTTCAACTTTTGATACCAGGTTTATACTGGCCTCCCATAATGAATTAGAAGTATTTTCTCTCTGTTTTGGGTCATTTTGTGTAATTTTTTTTCTTTAGTAAGTCTTTGGAAGAACATTAAGGAAATTATCTAAATCTAAAGTTTTCTTTGTGGAAAGGTCTATAGCTAAGGATCAAACTACTAGATATGAGATTATTTAGAGTTTTTATTTCTGTTGGAATCAGTTTTGCTAGACTTTTCCACTTCATCTCTATTTTCAAGTTTACTGGCACAAAACTTCTTCATATATCTCCTTATTATTTTAATAAGTTTAGGATCTCTAACTTGATGTTTCATTATTCATTACTGATATTAGGAATTTATTCCTTCTTTTTTACTTTTCCTTAATAAATCTTAATAGCAGTGTATCATTTTTATTACTGTTGTCAAATGACCCAAATTTGGCCGTGTTAATTTTTTTTTCATGTATGTGTTTTCTATTTAATTCATACATATTCTTCTTTTTATTATCTGTATTTTACTCTCTTTGGGTTTAATTTTCTGTTCCTCTGTTAATTCCTTGAGAAGAAATTTTTGATCATTATGTTTCAGATTTTTTCCTTTTCTAATCTATGCATTTGATACTATAGATTTCCTCTCAAGCATATCTTTTGCTGTATCCCACAGGTTTTCACATCTTTTATTTTCATTATCACTTAATTCAAATTAATATCTGATTTCCTTTGTGATATCTTAGTTTAGTCATAATATATTTTAAAATAGAATTGCTCAACTACTAATAGTTGGGTTTGTTAGGTTTTTCTGTATTTAAACTGATTTATGGCATAATTCCTGTCTGGTCAAAAAAAATGCTTTGAGATGATTTTAAAGCTTTGAAAAATTTTAGACCTTACTTTCACACTCAACATACTATCATTTTGGTAATTACTGCATGTATATTTGAAGAAAATGTTTATTCCATCATGGTTAGATTTAGTGTTCTTTATATGACAATTAGGTTAATTTCATTAATCTTGTTTAGGTCTTCCGTATCTTTTCTAATGTTTTTATTTGTATATACCATCAGCTATGAAGAGGTTTGTTTTAAAGTCTCTCATATGTGACATGGGTTTTCTATGTTTTCTTTCCATTTTTGCTTCCTGTACTTTGAAGCTCTGATATAGGAACATGGATTGTAGATTGTGATATCTTCCTTGTGGGTTGACCTTTTTATTATCATGAGATGTATCTTTATTTTTTGTAAGTCTCTGGATTTAAAATCTACTTTGTCTGCTATTAATATAGCTTCACCAGTTTTATTTCGCTTAGTGTTTGTATGATACACCTTTTTCTGTACTTCTAATTTCAACCTCTCTTATATTTAAGATGTGTTCTTATATTTATTTTTAAGGCATGTTCTTATATTTAAAGGGTGTCTCTTATAAGCAGCATATTGTTGGATTTTTTAAATGAAATTATAGATATGTTTAGGCTTATATTTACCATATTGTGATGTGTTTTCTGTGTGTCCCATCTTTTTTATATTCCTTTTTATTCTTCATTTTGCCTGCTTTCAAAATAAACTTTTTATTACATGACTTTCCCCTAGGGAAAAGTTAAAGGGAAACTTAACTTAAACACTCTTTACTGTGCTCTTCAGTGTAAAAAATATAAAATGCATATTTGAATTAGTATAATTATAATTACAAAATGTAATATAAATTACATATATTTAAATGACTAAAAATAAAGTATAATATAAAATGATACTTCTTCTATTTTCACTGAAATGTTCAAATGTTAAGTTTCTATATGTTGCTTCAACCTTTTTTTGAATACATTGTTTACTTCCTTATAGAATTTCTTGCAGTTAAGAATTTTATTGATTGCACCCTGTATTGTCATTTACTATGTTCTGCTCTCCCCTGTGCTTCTTTTCAATTAGAAATTGGATCTAGAGGCTTGATCTGCTCCAGGCTTGATTTTTGTTTTACCTAGTACACTTCATAGATGGTGTTGTGTATTTATTTCCATTAGATGGTACTTAATGTGTAATTTTCTCTCTTTTAGTGATATAAGCGGTCATTGGAGTAATTTCAGCTAAGGTAATATGTAGAAAACAAAATCAATGGGAAACTTATTTCAAATAATATGAGAATTTCAAAATGTAACAAGTTATAAAATCCAACATGTAAAAATTAATAGCCTTGGGGCACCTGGGTGGCTCAGTCAGTTGAACATCTGCCTTTGGCTCAGGTCATGATCTTAGAGTCCTGGGATTGAGCCCTGCGTCAGGCTCCTTGCTCCGCTAGGAGCCTGCTTCTCCCTCTGCCTCTGCCTCTCCCTGCCACTCCCCTTGCTTGTGCTCTCTCTCTCTCAGTATCTCTCTCTGTGTCAAATAAATAAATAAAATCTTAAAAATAATCAATAGCCTTTGCATATACAAATATCAGTAAGATGATATAATGGAAAAAAGATTCCACTGCTATAGCAATAAATAAATGGATAGAAAAATAAGTACATATAAAATACCTAAATGAGACTTAATGAAACATAAAAGTTTTGATGTGAATAAACGGAATGACATGCTATGTTCTTAAGGAATTACAACATCATAAAGATATCAGTATCTTTCAGTAAAATTAAAAGGCAACCTACAGAATGGGAGAAGATATTTGCAAATGACATATCTGATAAAGGGTTAGTATCCAAAATATATAAAGAAGTTATCAAACTCAACATCCAAAAAAGAAATAATCCAGTTAAGAAATGGGCAGAAGACATGAATAGACATTTTTCCAAAGAAGACATCCGGATGGCTAACAGACACATGAAAAGGTGCTCAATATCACTCATCATCAGGGAAATACAAATCAAAACTACAATGAGGTATCACCTCAGACCTGCCAGAATGGCTAAAATTAACAACACAGAAAACAACAGGTGTTGGTGAGGATATGGAGAAAGGGGAACCCTCTTGCACTGTTGGTGGGAATGCAAACTGGTGCAGCCACTCTGGAGAACAGTATGGAGGTTCCTCAAAAAGTTAAAAATAGAACTAACTACCTTATGATCCAGCAATTGCACTCCTAGGTATTTACCTAAAGAATGCAAAAATTACTAATTCGAAGGGATACATGCACCTTGATGTTTATAGCAACGTTATCAACAATATCCAAATTATGGAAAGAGCCCAAATGTCCATCAACTGGTGAATGGATAAGGAAGAGGAACAATGGAATTTTACTCAGCCATTAAAAAGACTGAAATCTTGCCATTTGCAAAAACATGGATGAAGGTAGAGAGTATTATGCTAAACGAAATAAGTCAGTCAGAGAAAGACAAATACCATACAACCAAACTCATATGTGGAATTTAGGAAACAAAACAAATGATCATAAGGGAAAAAAAGAGAGGGGCAAACCAAGAAACAGGCTCTTAATTATAGAGAACAAACTAATGGTTACTAGAGGGCAGGTGGGTGGGGGGATGGGTGAAATAGGTGATAGGGATTAAGGAGTGCACTTGTTGTGAGGTATGGAAGTGTTGAATCAGTACACTGTACACCTGAAACTAATATTACACTACATGTTAACTAACTAGAACTTAAATAAAAACTTAAAAATAAATAAGATAAAATAAATTTAAAAAGATCTCAGTATCCTTTTGATAAACTATGAAACTAATTTTAACCATCAGTTTCCCCCTTCCCTTTTGCTTCCCTGAACTTAGTATATTGCTTGTAAAGTTTGTTGGAAAAAGAAAAATAGCATTAATAGCCAAAAAAATAAAAAATAAAGTGGTATATGGGGGGGGGGATGAGGTACGGGTTGTCTCTGCAGATATTAGAACACATTGTAAAACCTTGTAATTAAAATAGTGTTGTATTAGCTCATGAACAGATAAATTAATAGAGAAGAAAAAAATCCCACTTGAATATGGACCTTTAATATTTGATAAAGATGGCATCTCAAATTATGGGGAAAAGATGGCGGTTTTAGTAAGTGGTGTTGTGCCAGTGGGATAGCATTATTGGAGAACAACAAAATTGAAACCTAATCTTAAATCACCTGCATTTGTGTGTGATTAGTGATTAGCTCTGTTAGCTGTCATCCACCATGTTCCAGATGGATTGTCACATCCAGTTCTCCTTGATGTGGCCAGCCTACCTTTGTCCAATCTTACTGAGTTTATTTAGCTCTGGTGCTGATCCCTACCTCAATCAGTTGGGGCAGATAATATATATTTACATCCAATTATCAATTTACATGCCACTGTAAAATATGTACAAAAAAGATTTTTAAATTCACTTTTTTAAAAAGTATCTTTTTATTGTAGCCACAAGGGCTTTAAGATCTTCTCTTAGGGGCGCCTGGGTGGCTCAGTTGGTTAAGCGACTGCCTTCGGCTCAGGTCATGATTCTGGAGTCCCTGGATCGAGTCCCGCATCGGGCTCCCTGCTCGGCAGGGAGCCTGCTTCTCCCTCTGACCCTCCCCCCTCTCATGTGCTCTCTCTCTCTCATTCTCTCTGTCTCAAATAAATAAATAAAATCTTTAAAAAAAAAAAAAAGATCTTCTCTTAGAACCAAAGTACAATTTAATGAAATTATATATTTATTATTAATGTATATTATATGTAATGCACATATTCAAAGGGAATGGTATACCTGATTAGGTAAAAAATAAGTGCTCCTTGTTTCAGACTTTCCGTTTCAAAGCTCATTGATCCCTCAAGTCTTTTACAACTGACTTTCCTTTGCATAGTTCATTTGGCTTGGAATCTGATGAAAGAATTCTGATTTCTTGATAAGGTCTTGGAATAGGCCTCTGTTGCTATGGGAAGGTATCCAAAATTTATGGGTCAGTAATCTAATCCAGACTGGCAACTCCCATGGAATGAACTGAATTTCCCTTTTGTTGTATTCACTCTCTGTCATGGAACACCTGGTCATAAGTTCTATTCACCACCTCAGCCTACTCTTCAAAATCACCTTTACAGACCATGCTCCTCCCTTTCATGTAGCAACGAATTTTCCATGTCTGTACTGATAAGGTGAATGACATGAACCATTATGTAAATGCCATGTTGGACAGATTTTGTAGTGCAGGGTCTTCCTCCTGTACCACAGATTCCAGGCTTTCTAAGTAGACAAGAGTCAATATGGAACACTATTTTATGCCACAGAAAATGGTGTGTCCCATCTCTTATATGATAATGTATATATGAAATAGTCTTTGCTGGGAACAAGCAATGTCATAAAGTGCAAAAGAGGTATAACTTAAGAAAGAAGAGCAGAAATGTCCTTTCAATCATTTTAGCAAATGTACTAAGAAATAGGTAGGGGATATGATAATACCAGATAAAAACTTTGAACTTTTGAGGTTCTAGGAAAATTTTCAAAGAAATAAAAAAAAAGTCACAGTGATAATTAGATTTTAGTCTCAATTCTTTCAGTTTTGTGACTTTGAAGCAATAACCTTAATTTAATTTCCCTGTTTATATCACTGAAAGATTGGCGCAGGTAACTGTTAAGAGCCTTTCAAAATCTGACTTTGGTTAATCTAAACCTTGATATTAGACATATACATAAGACTGGATTTCCAAGTGACTTAACCTAATGCACTTTGATTTGAGTTATATAGGAAAGACTCTCTTCTAAAAAAAAAAAAATCTGCCTACCCTACACTTGATCTGAAAATATATTTGGTCTCTTTTTGATCATGAAAGCTATTAGGAGAAATGATTTTTTAAGGCTTGTCAACCTATGAATCCAGACTTCTAAGAATAAATGTTGTTCTCTAATAATGCAAGAAAGGGACATAAATGGAGAAGAGGTGCTTTAAAAAGAGGAGAAGGAAACCTTTTCCTATTTTGAAATCAATCTTCAATCAGTTTTTTTTTAATAAATAGCAGTCAACCTCCAGGCAAATTTTCAATATGCTTTTCTCTTTGATTTTCATGGGTATTGCTAAGCAAGAAGTCCAGGGGAGAAAAATCCACTTGATCAAAAAATTGTCTATGAGGGAAGAGGTGGCAGCAATGTTACCCTTTTTAGGTTTCTGCTCTTCAGAGATAATTGTGTTATATAAAGTTCGTAAGAAATTCAGATTAAAACCAGATATATGTGTTCTAGTGAAGGGATATATGTATGTTAAGATATGCAAATATATCTTACAGAAATATAATACAAATGGAAGAAAAATGAACAATGTATTGTGATGTAATATTTGTATATCCATCTATCCTGGCATGCCTGCATATATATCAACAAAGTCCTGAACAAAGCTGTAGAATATTGAACATGTGGACATGCATGCAGTGTAATAAAATCCAAAGGAGGCATAACTTCAAGAAAATGGTAGATATGTTCCTCCCACAATTCTAAAAAACTTACTGATAAAGAGGCAGAGGTTATGATTATACAACATAAAAACTTCAAACTTTCGGGGTCCAAGGAAGATTCTCTCTGTAGGAGAGAACATTTGCAATAACTCATTCTAGAAAGAGTGGGTTGCATTTGACCTCATGAAATCAGTACTGGTCTCATAACAGATGCGAGCTGAAAGTGGGGAAATAAATAAATAAATAAAGACACCAGCCAACTCCAATGGCAGGGGGATCATTTTTGCAGGCAGAAAGTAATTATCCAGGTGGAAGTTAGCCAGGACACCAGAGAGAGTGAATATTCCTATCCTGTCTCAGAATTCTGTGGGATTTTTAATGAACACAAATGGTCATGACCTTGAGTTTTATGCTCCATCCTCAAGAACTTCTTAACAGCAGTGCTGGGATGTTCCCTCCTTCAGCCCCTGCTGTGGGGCACTGATTCAGAATCAAGGATTAAGAAGTCTGTGAATGCCATGAGGATAATGAGGACCCCTGCAAAAATTATTCGGTTCAATTAAATGACTAATTTTACAGGATAGTAACAGTGCTGTTTGGCTGCTAGTAGCAAACTGCAAAACTGCTCAATGAATTTCTATAGAGGAATTTAGTATTTTAATGACAAAGTGAGGACCATCTATAAGTGCTTAATACTGCTTCTGCTGCCACTTGGAACGTTCTCCCATTCTCTCCAACAACAGTTTTACTTTTGTTCATTAGTCAAGCCCTCCCTCTCCTGGTCTCATTTTGCACACATGTATTTGATTTGTGATGAATGGATGACAGATTAGCCAGATTGCAAATCATAATTGAGCAGAGGTCCATGTAATGTAAATCACACGGACCAGCATCCACTTCTTTTTGCCAAGGCAGCAGCCTTCGAAGTTGCCAGATAAAATGACAGCCCTCAGGTTGAATACTGAGCATCACTGATGACATGATAGACTTTTCCAGAGCTTCTTAACATGAACCAAATTTTGACTCTGTAGCTTCAGCCCACAAATTAACAAAAACAGAAAGCCTTTAGGACACTACTGTAATGACACTATAAGACAGAAACGGGAAAGTAACTCAGGTTTTCATCACTGACTATGTGCCAGGACTTGTACGAGGAGTTTTGTATATATATATATTGGAATGGGTACTTTTAAAGTCATTTAACAGATAAGGTGGAGGGGTTATTTCTATGCAGGAATTCAAGCAACCAACACCTCCCCAAGCTCCTTTGTAATTAAAAATATAAAACATATCTCCAGGCACATATGCACATGCACACCCATATACTCAAGCACAAACTCAGGCTAGAAATTCATGCTGTTCAAATAGATCTGGGAAAAGAAATATTGTGGTACGATTATTCCATCTCATTGTATTGTATCTGTTGTAGAACTATGATACACTGTAGCATAGTTGCCTAAACCCAGCGGAGAATGTTGTGTTGTGCTGCGCATTTGTTTGCCTATTTCCTCTTGATGTGTGCCCTCACACTTTGTGTGTTGTACTCTATTAAAAGGGGGCAGCTCTTTCAAATATTTCCCATGTTTGCTTGCTTTTTTCAGAATTCAGCTAATAGGAGTAACTGGCATGACACTGAAGGACAGGAGAAAGAAAAAGCCAGGGTATGTCTCCTTTCTGCCCCTCAGACAGTGGAGGCTTTGTTCTCTCCCCTGGCTTCAGATTCTGTCAAAGTTGTCCCTTTTTCCTGGTCCCAACTCTAGATAGGGAACCCAGTTTTGGTTAATGATCTGATAACACTATCTCCTTTCTTCGGTCTTTCAGGCTGATGGTAGTAACATTGGCTTGCCTTACCGCTTTCTTGATGGTATTATCTGCAGCATTAAAGTTTTGATGAAGTCTAATTTACTTTTTCTTTTGTCACTTGTGCTTTTAACTAAGAAACTGTTGACTAATCCAAGGTAAAAAATGATATACCACTCCTATTTTTTCTAAGATTTTTATAGTTTTAGCTCTTACCTTTAGATCTATGGATTCTTTTGAGTAAACTTTATCTTTACACATGGATATCCAGTTGTCCCAGGACCGTTTGTTGAAAAGATTATTCTTATCCCATTTAACTGACTTGATACACTTGATTACTGTAGCTTTGTAGTTAAGTGTTGAAAAGAGACATATGGCTCCTCCAAATTTATAGTTCTTTTATAAGATTGTTTTGCCTGTTCTGGGGCTTTTAAATTTCCATGTAAATTTTGGATCAGTATGTCAATTTCTGCCAAAAGGCCAGGTATAATTTTGAGAGGGAACTACACTGAATATGCAGATCAGTTTGGGGAGTACTGCCATCTTAAGACTCCATAGTAATGGGATGTCTTTCCATTTTTTTGGCTTTTCATTAGTTTACTTCAAAGATACTTGCTTTCATTAGTAGCTTTTTATTTTTTTTTAATTTTTAAATTAAAAAAACCTTAATTCCAGTATAATCAACATATAGTGTTATATTAGTTTCTGGTGTACGATATAATGCTTCAACAATTCTGTACACTACTCAGTGCTCATCAGGATAAGTGTATTTTTAATCCCCTTCACCTATTTCACCCATCCCTCCACCAACCTCCCCTCCAGTAACCATCAGTTTGTTCATTGATAACTTTAATATTAAGTCTTGCATATCTTTCGTGATATTTATTCCTAAGTATTTTATTCTTTTTGATGCTGTTATCATTTACATTGTTATTTTTTTAAAGATTTTATTTATGTATTTGACAGATGGAGAGGGAGAGAGAGCACAAGTAGGGGGAGTGGCAGGCAGAGGGATTGGGAGAAGCAGGCTCCCCAGTGAGCAGAGAGCCCAGTGTGGGGCTCTATCCCAGGACCCCGGGATCATGACCCAAGCCAAAGGCAGACACTTAACTGACTGAGCCACCCAGATGCCCCGCATTTACATTATTTTTTTGTTTACTGTTAGTTTATAGAAACATAATTGATTTTTATATTGATCTCCTATCATGCAACCCTAATGGACTCTTTCACTACTTATAATAGTTTTTATTTGTGGATTCCTTAAGATTTCTACGTACAAGGTCCTATCATCTGTAGGTGATAATGCTTTATGCCTTCCTTTCCAATCTGGATGCCTTTTATTTCTTTTACTTGCCTAATTGTCCTGGCTAGAACCCATAAATACACTGTTGAATAAAGGTGATGAGAACAAACATCACTGTCTTGGTACTGCTTTTAAGTTGTGAACATTCAGTATTTCATGATTAAGTATGATGTTAGCTGTGGGTATTTTGTAGATGCACTTTATCAGGTTGAAATAGTTCTTTCCTGTTTCTAGTTTGTTGAGTTGTTTTTTGTTTTTCTGTTCTTTTCAATCATGAAAGGATGTTGGATTTTTTCAATGGCTTTTTCTGTGCCTGTTAAGATAATCATGTGCTTTTTGTCCTTTAGTTTATTACTATGATATATTACATTGAATGAATTTTGGATGTTAAAACAATGTTACATTCCTGGGTTAAATTCATGGCCAGGGTATATAACCCTTTTCATATTTTGTGGATTCAGTTTGCTAGTATTTTGTTAAGAATTTTTACATCTGTATTTATAAGGGATATTAGTGAATAGTTTTCATTTCTTGTTTTGTCTTTGTCTGGTTTTGTTATCAGGATATTATTGGACTCTTAGGATGAATTGAGAAGTGTTTTTTTTTTCTCTTCTATATTTTATAAGATTTTGTGAAGGATGAGTATTAACTCTTTAAATGTTGATATAATCTACCTGTGAAACCATCCTACCTGGAATATTTTGTGGAAAATTTTTGAATTACTAATTCAATTTCTTTATTTGTTTTTGGATATTCAATTGTCTATTGCTTCATGAATCAGTGCCATTAATTTGTCTTTCTAGGATTTGTTCATTTCATCCAGGTTTTCTAATTCTTTGGCATACAGTTATTCATAGTATTCCCTCACAATCATTTTTTTAAATTTCCATTAGGTGAATAGTAATACATCCATTTCCTCTACCCTTTTTGTTGTATCAGTCTGTTTCAATGCTTTATTAACAGTTGAAAATAAACCCCAAAAATGGAAGTGATGACATCTTAGAAGACCAAGAGTCTAGGGAAATAGGTTTGCATTTTGTCTCTCTTTTTTCCCCCTTTAATTAAATACATCTTAGCAAAAGTAGATTTCAAAGATTTAGATTTTATAAATTTAAATTAGATTTTATAGATTTTTGTAGATTTAGTCGGAAAACATTAGCATGAAAATATCCCACTGGCTCACCTATATATAGAAGCTCATGAATAAAATATTTCTCATAAATTAGCTAAAATTATTATGAATAGACACAGCCTAACAGGAAATGTATCTGATACTACTTTGCATCTGAAAATAGTGCAAATAAGAGAAAAGAACAGATATTCACAATTGACATAGTTAGCCCAAGTATGCTCTTCTTAATTTTTCATTAATTTTAAGATAAAAACAGAAAAGTTTTGATTTGGGGGCACCTGGATGGCTCAGTGGGTTAAGTGTCTGCCAGGTCATGATCCCAGGGACCTGGGATTGAGTCCCACATCAGTCTCCCTGCTTAGCAGGGAGCCTGCTTCTCCCTCTGCCTGCCGCTCCCCCTGCTTGTACTCTCTCTCTCTCTCTGTCAAATAAATAAATAAAATCCTAAAAAAAAAAAAGAGAAAAGTTTTGATTTGGGACTATAATAATCCTCATGTAAAGCATATTAAAATAACTATATTATTCCAACATATTCTGAATTATGGGTTCTTTTCCTAAAACCATTTTTTAGATGTTTTCTTCACACCTGATTTTTTTGCAGATAAAATGAAAGGTTAAGTATAGTTACATCTTATCGAAAGTTGCCACCTAAATCCTTGATTCATGAGCTTCTACATATGGGCGAGCCAGTGGGATATTTTCATGTTCTCTTGAATGTTGCCAAAAATGCCATTGGGTTGATATCTAAATTAAGTCTCCTCACAATGGGCTATTCTCTAAAGGGGAAAACGAGTCCAATTTGTCATGAAGGAATCTTCCAATCTTGACCCCATGTGGTTACTTATAGTTATTAACTCCCAGTAGTTGTTAAGCACAGAAGATAATTTATTTAACGAAAACAAATATCTTATGAAATACATGTTAGAGCAACATTTGCAAGTGGCTACTGCCTTCCCCCTTCTTATTAGGGCAATTTATATTTAAATAAGATCCAGGCTGATGGAAAACCTAACTAAAATCCATTGGGTGTTTGTATTCTTCCTTCCACTTTGCCACATCCCTCCCATGCTTAACCACCATTATTGAGTACATACTCTGCCAGATGCCACGGGAATACAGAAATTAAGTTAAGACTTAATTTTGTTCTCTAGGAGTTAACATTATGCAACTAAGTATAATATAATGCCACATGGAATGAGCACCAAGTCAAGACAGGCATATTGTGCTGTGGGAGAACAGAAAGAAAAGAGGCCAGTCTGAATGAGAGGGGCTGAAAATGCTGTGCAGATGTGAAGCCCTTTGACTTGAGCCTTGAATGATGACTTAGCATTTCCTGGCTTCAAAACAGTCCCAGGTGAATGAAATCTTATGAAATTTATATTGATACATAATATACTCAGGAAAAGGCCATAAGTGTGATATGAATGAGCTATGGAATAGGCAGAAATAAGTAACAGGCTATGAGTTTAAAGAAATAAGAAAGAGCTTATTTGTGGAGTATTTCTCATACTGTGTTAAGATGTTTTGACAACATACTATACAAAAATATGAACCATTAGAGAGTTTTAAGATAGAAATAAATTATATTTAAGCCTTCAAAGTTCTTCCAAAGGGGTAATAAAAGAAAAAAAATTAAAGGTATATATTTACCTCTTGGGAGAGGTAAATTTCCCTTTACTCCATCTTTAGGTATTCATAAGAGGAATAGATATTTCCCTATTTTTAGGAAAGAGAAAAATGTCTGAGTCTTCATAGGAGTAAATTCTCCCCCTTTATTGTCCTGTTTAAAATTCTCTATTATTGTTCTCTACCTTTGGATTGTGTCTTTGTCCCATGAAGATGGTATAATAAGACAGGCTGACGTGACCTAGTAGAGGAAGATTAGACCTCCTGTTCTGGGGCTTAGGGGGTAAAAAACAGCCTCTCCTTCCTTGTCTTCTTTGTTTTTGGACTCATTAGAAGAGTTAGCATTTCACTGTGGGTTCAGAAAGGAGTTTCTCAAACTCACCACTGTTGATACTTTGGCCAGATAATTCTTCACTGTGGGAGGCTGTCCTATGCATTATAAGAAGTTTGGCAGCATCCATGACTTCTAGCCACTAGGTGCTAAAGCATGCCCCAGTTGTGATAAATAAAAATGTCTCCAGACATTGCCAGATATCTCCTGGGGGAGTAAAATTGTTCCCAGCTGAGAACCACTGTTTTAGAGACAAAGGGGGACAAGGAGGCTTTCAGTCTATTGGGTATCAGGATAATACTGGCCTCATAGAATGAATTTGGAAGTTTCCTTCCATTTCTATTTTTTGGAATAGTTTGAGAAGAATAGATATTAAATTTCTTTAAATGTTTGGTAGAATTCACCTGTGAAGCCATCTGGTACTGGACTTTTGTTTGTTGGGAGTTTTTTGATTACTGATTCAACTGACATGATTTTTATAAACAGAAAATCATGAACAGTCAACCAAAAAACTGTTAGATCTAAAAAATGAGTTCAGTAAAGATACGAAATTAACAGAAAAACCAGGAGTGTTTTAACACATTAACAATGAATTTTCTGAAAAAGAAAAATAAATTGATCCCATTTATAATAGCATCAAAAACAATAAAATACTTAATAATAAATTTAACTAAGGAGGTGAGAGGCCCGTACTCTGAAAACAATCAGACATTGATGAAAGAAAGTGAAGAAGACACAAATAAATGGAAAGGTGTCCTATGTTCATGGATTGGAAGAATTAATATTGTTAAAATGTCAATGTTACCAAAAGCCATCTAATAGATTCAATATAATTCCTATCAACATTTCAATGGTGTTTTTAATAGAAGTAGAAAAAGCACTCCTAAAATTTATATAGAACCACAAAAAGTTCTGAATAGCCAAAGAAGTCTCAAGAAAGAACAAAGCAGAAGGTATCACACTTCCTGATTTAAGCTATACTATAAAGCTATAGTCATCAAAGTCATCAAAACAGTATGGTACAAGCATAAAAATAGACAGACTAATGGAACAGAATTGAGAGCTCAGAAATAAACCCAAGCATATGTGGTCAACTAATATTTGACAAGGGAAACAAGAATACTCAATGAAGAAAAGACAGTATTTCAATAAATGGCACTGGGATAATTGAATATTCACATGTAAAAAAAATGAAATTGGACCGCTATCTTACACCACAGACAAAAACTAACTCAAAATGGAGTAAAGACTTAATTGCAAGACCTGAAACCATGAAACTCCTAGAAGAAAAACAGGAATAAAACTTTTTTGGAATGGGTCTTGGTGTAGTTTTTTTTTTTTTTTTTTTTAGATATGATACCTGTAGCACAAACAACAAAATAAAAAAGAAACAAGTAGGACTCCATTAAACTAAGAAAGCCTATGGAATGGGAAAAATATTTACAAACCATATATCCTATAAGGTATATATATCTAAAATATATAAAAAATTCATGCAACTCAAAAGCAAAAACCAAATAACCTAATTAAAAAATGGGCAAAATACCAATAATATTTTTCACAGAACTAGAACAAATAATCCAAAAATTTGTTTGGAATCACAAAAAGACCCTGAATAGCCAAAGCAATCTTGTAAAAGAACAAAACTGGAGGTATCACAGTCCCAGATATCAAGATATACTACAAAGCTGTAGTAATCAAAGCAGTATGGTACTGCACAAAAAAGACACATACACAGATCAGTGGAATGGAATAGAGAGCCCAGAAATAAACTTGTATTTTTATGGCCAATTAATCTCTGACAAAGGAATCAAGAATATACAATGGGAAAAAGGCAGTCTGTTCAACAAATGGTGTTGGGAAAAATGCAAAAGACAGCTGCATGCAAAAGAATGAAACAGGACCACTTTCCTACACAATACACAAAAATAAACTCAAAATGAATTAAAGACCTAAATGTGAGACTGGAAACCATAAAATTCCTAGAGGAAAACAGGCAGTAATCTCTTTGACTTCAACTGTTAGAAACATTTTTCTAGATAAGTCTCCTTGGGCAAGGGAAGCAAAAGCAAAATTAAACTACTGGGACTACACCAAAATAAAAATCTTTTGCACAACAAAGGAAATCATCAACAAGACAAAAAGACAACCTACTGAATGGGAGGAGATATTTACAAATGATATATTCAATAAGGGGTCAATATCCAAAAAATATAAAAAACTGATACAACTCAACACCCAAAAACCAAATAATCCAATTTAAAAATGGGCAGAGGACATGAATACACATTTTTCCAATGAAGACATACAGATGGCCAAGAGACACATGAAAAGATACTCAATGTCCCTAATCATCAGGGAAATGCAAATCAAAACCGCAATGAGATGTCACCTCACACCTGTCAGAATGCCTAGAATCAGACACAAGATATAACAAGTGTTGGCAAGGATGTGGAGAAAAAAGAACCTCATGTATTTTTGGTGGGAATGCAAATGGTGCAACCACTGTGGAAAACAATATGGAAGTTCCTCAAAAAATTAAAAATAGAACTACCATATGACCCAGTAATTTCACTACTGGGCACTTACCCAAAGAAAACAAAAGCACTAATTCCAAAAGATATATGCACCCCTATGTTTACTGAGGCTTTATTTATAATAGCTAAGATATGGAAGCAGCCCAAGGGTCCACTGAAAGGTGAATGGATAAAGAAGATGTGATATGTAGTCCATTATATATATACTCTTTATATATATATATATACACACACACACTCAGCCATAAAAAGGAATGAAACTTTGCCATTTGCAACAACATGAAAGAAATCTAGAGAATATAATGCTAAGTGAAATAAGTCAATCAGAAAAAGACAAATACCATATAATTTCACTCATGTGGAAATTAAGAAAAAAAACAAATGGACAAATAAGAAAAGAGAAACAAACAAACCACAAAGAACCCCAGACTTTTAAATATAAAAAACAAACTCAAAGGCTCCTGGGTGGTTCTGTCAGTTAAGTGGTGGACTCTTGATTTCAGCTCAGGTCATCAATCTCAGTATCATGGGAATGAAGACCTGCAACAGGCTCCGCACTCAGTGTGGAGTCTGCTTGAGATTCTCTCTGTCCTCTCCCTCTGCCCATCTCCCTGCTCATGTGCTCACTCTCTCTCTCTCTCTCTCTGAAATAAATAAAATCTTAAAAAAAAAAAAAGGAAAGGAAAACAAATTCATAGTTACATAGGGGAGGGATATGGATGGGGAGATGGGTGAAATAGGTGAAGGAGATTAAGAGTATACTTACCGTGATGAGCACTGAGTAATATATAGAATTGTTGAATCATATTGCACACCTGAAACAAATATAACACTGTATGTAAATTATACTTGAATAAAATAAATAAAATTATAAAAATTAAAAATAACTTAAAAATGGCCATAGGACCTGAATAGACATTTCTTCAAAGAAGATGTATGAAGGGCCAACAGGTACATGAAAAGATGCTCAAGATCACAAGTTATTAGGGAAATGCAAATTAAAACCACAATGATCTATCACCTCACATCTGTTAGAATGGCCATCATCAAAAAGAAAGAGATAACAAATGCTGGTATGGATGTAGAGAAAGGAAACCCTTGTGCACTGTTGATGGAACAGTAAATTGGTACAGCCACTATGGAAAATGGTATGGAGGATCCTCAGAAAATTAGAAATAGAACTACCATATAATCCAGCAATTCCACTTCTGGGAATATAACCAAAGGAAATGAAATCTAGCCTGAAAAGATAATCTGCAGCCTCATGTTTCATAGCAACATTATTTGCAATAGCCAAGACATTGAAAGAAACTGAGTGAGTGGATAAAGAAGTTATGGTATGTATATATAAAATGGAGTGGAATATTAATCAACCATAAAATATGAGGAAATCTTACCATTTACAGCAACATGGATGGACCTTAAAGACATTATGCTAGTGAAATAAGACAGAAAAAGACAAATATTTTATGATCTCGCTTATATGTAGAATCCTAAAACAAAACAAAACAAAAAACAGGTGGAGGGTGGGTAGAGGGGGGAGTTGGAGAACGGTGGACAAAGGTACAAACTTCCAGCTTTAAAATTAGTAAGTTCCAGGGATGCAATGTACACATGATGACTGTAGCTGATGCTGCTGTATGATATATGGGAAAGGTGTTAGAAGAGTTAATTCTAAGAGTTCTCATCACATAAGAAAAAAAGGGTTTTTTTCCTCTTCTTTTTTTCTTTTTATTATACTTTTATGAGAACATAGATGTTAGCTGAACCTGTTGTAATCATTTCCCAAGAGATGTAAATCCATCATGCTGCCTGCCTTAAACTTACACAGTGAGGTGTGTCAATTATTTCTCCAACTGGAAAAAAAACATAGTAGGACTATGAAAATATTGTTCAGATCCTCAGCCACAATAACATTAGGTAGTTATCTTAGTGCCAGCAGATTAGACAATGTCCTTTAAAAAGAGCTCATGAAGCACAGCCAGATTCCTCAAAGAGGAGAATCCGTTTATAGGACTACTGGGATGAGAGAGATGGAAACACTTTAAGGAGATACTGATTTGCACAGAAGTTCAAGTGCTAGAATGAGATGTGAGCAATGGAAACATGACAATTTTGATGTTCTTTAGTCTTAGACACATATATGTCCCCTTGAAAGCAGGGCTTGTGGAGACTTTTTGCAATATAAAGACTATTATGTGTCTTTTTTTTTTTTTTAAAGATTTTATTTATTTGACAGAGAGAGACACAGCGAGAGAGGGAACACAAGCAGGGGGAGTGGGAGAGGGAGAAGCAGGCTCCCCACTGAGCAGGGAGCCCGATGCGGGGCTCGATCCCAGGACCCTGGGATCATGACCTGAGCCGAAGGCAGATGCTTAACGACTGAGCCACCCAGGCGCCCCTATTATGTGTCTTAAACCTACTGCAGATGGGAAGATTAATTTAAAAAGAAAAAAAATCCAAAATATAAAAAGTCGAGAATGAAGAAGGAAAAATAATCACCAGCTGGCAGATTAGGTATAATTATAATTAATGATGATGATGTTATTATATTCAAAAAGCAGTGATACAGGGAAGCCACACTGGAAAAGAGAGCAATCATGAAGAGTTTGAAATATTGGCTTATCTGTAGGAGTCATATAGTTGTGTACTCTCTGAGTTGATGCAGATGATCCTCATGGCATTTGATAATTTAGAAATAATATCTGTTGTTCTATACCAGTGAAAACAAATGTGCCCTTAGAAAATCAGTGGGCTAAAAATTAGATTAGGTGTAATTTTTTTAAAAGAGCCTTTAACTTGAAATTATCAACAAAACTTTCTATATCCACTAGCAAGAAATAGTCTGGTGATTATTTAGAGTTGGAGGAGACCATTTTGCACAAACTGATTTTTCCAATGAAGAGGGTCACACCCGGAGAGCTTACTCATCCACAATCACAGGAGCTAGTTAGTGAAGGAGTTAGGACTAAATCTCAAGATTCTTGTTGCACAGATCAGGGATCATTAAAACTGACTTTTAAGGTAGCAACTTTTAAGAATTATCAGGTGAAATAAAGGGAACACTTTTCACCTCCCATTGGGGAAAAACAATAACTATTGTTTTCCTTTTGAGGCAGTAGTGGTTCTCCTAATTTGCTATCTAAGGGTTGATCCTCTCCTTGGACTTGCTAGAACTGCTTGTACACAGAGAGGGGAGGGAGCATATCCTAGATAAAAACCTAAGATGTTTAAGAATCATGTCTATTACTAAAACTGTACAATTTATTTCCAAAGGTCTAGAAAATTCCAGCATATCAAGTCATGAGGTAGAGATTTTAGGCACAAGACAGTCTATATGATAAAACCTACAAGATGTCCAGAGAGGTAACTCCAGAGAGTTAAACTCACAATTTCAGGATTATCGTCTTTTCTATTAAATAAACTAACACACGCAATGCATTTAGGATAGTACTTGGCATGTAGAAGGTACCATATAAGTGTGTGCCAGTGTTGTCAAGATGTTTATGATCATCACCTTCATCTTGCTCTCTAATGTTCTCCTTGGTGCCCTGAGCCTGGCATGGCTCCAGAAGATTAGAGAACTTCTAGCATTGTATGTTGTGTATCTCTAATGCTAAATACTTTGTCTTCCATACAAAAGGTAATCAAAGGTTGCTTACTGAATGAATACTTTTGAATACTCTCACAAGAGGACAGCTTAACATTATCTCTTTCTATGTAAGATAAACCCAAATACAACAATCTTGAACTTAATCAAATTGCTATAGAGTCCTAAAGGAAAGGAAAGTAAGATAAATGAAGAAGAAAAATTTTACCCGGGGAAAGACCAAAAAAATGGAAGAGGATGGAATTTGTTGTGAGGTAAAAATTCATGGCTCCTATCCATGTGTGTGGTAGGCTGAATAGTGGATCCCCAAGATGTTAATGCCCTAATCCCCAGAACCTGTGAATATGTTATCTTACACGGTGAAAGGCACTTTGCAGATGTGACTAAGTTAAGAATCTTGAGATGGGAAGTTTGTTTTGGATTATCCAGGTTGACCAATGTAATCACCAGGGTCCTTAAAAGAAGGAGGCAGGAAGGTCAGAATTAGAGGGGGAAGATGTAAACAATGAAGATGGCTTTCTGTTGGCTTTGAAGATGGAGGAAGGGGCCACGAGGCCAAGAATGTAGCCAAACTCTAGATGCTAAACAAGACAATGGAATGGATTTTGCTCTAGGGCCTCCACAACATATCTCCCAACACCCTGATTTTATCCAAGTGAAACTGATTTTGGATAGCTGACTTCCAGGACTGTAATGTAATAAATTTGTGTTGTTTTAAGGTTTGTGGTAACTAAAAAAAGCAATATTAAAAAAATCTGAAACAATGCAGTATCTCTGTATACTAATGCATATTAGATTGTAATATGAATATGTAATACAGCATCTCTGTATACTAATGCATATTAGATTGTAATATGAAGTTACTAAACTCTGTGGCTTTATAGTTGCAGCTCTTGCATCTGTTAGCTGTGTCCAGCCATCTCATTCTAAGAAAGTGCCTTTCTTCTTTCCTTCTTCAGCTTTTTTTTTTTTAAGATTTATTTATTTTAGAGAGCAAGAAAGCGTGGGAGCAGGGGATGGGCAGTGGGAGAGGGAGAGAATCTCAAGCAGATTCCCCACTGAGCAAGGAGCCCCATGGGAAGCTTGTCTTACAACTCTGAGATCATGACCTGAGCTGAAATCAGGAGTCAGATGCTTAACCGACTGAGCCACCCAGGTGACCCATCCTTCTTCAGCTCTGTTTTAAACGTACATTTGTACATGAAACCCAACTCTTCTCAAACCTTATCAGCCTGTGAACACTTCTGTAGTCATGGCAATTGTAATTCAGGATTCACTGGTTCTTGTCTCCCTTTTGCATGGTTTCCACATCTAAACCATTACTGGGAGTCTCCAGAGGTTGCTTTACATTTGCTCCCCAAACAGTCCACTTCTGCGGGGGGTTACACTGTGCTTGGGCTACCATCCTACTCCAAAGGGTGTTTCCAGCAGACATATTTGGTGGGCTAGCATATACTGTGCTCTGCCCTAAGTGCCACTGACCCCTGCTGGATGCAACCACAAAACACTGAACCTTTTAGTGTTACGAGTGTGGCTTAATTTTTAAGGAAAAAAAAAATAGCTCTCTTCTTAGTACTCTGTAGCAAATGAGTCCCAAGGCAGTGCTCCCAATATCTGATAGAGTTTTTAGTGAGACGGTTGCTTCATGTTTTATTTAGGTCCCCCCGTAATCCACGGGGCCCAAAAGTGAATTGAAGTTGGGGACGTCTGGGAGATAATGCGAATGAAGACTCCTTGTTATTGTCACAATTGCCCCTTTCCCTTGAGAACCATGGCATCTGTACTGCATCTAAGTCCTTTGGCTTTGATCCTTCTTCCTCTGGGAAGCTTTCTTTCCCAGAAGCTAGCTCACTCGCTTTCCAAATGCATTTGTATTCTGTCTTTTTGCTCCATCTAGGAAGTCATGGTTAGCTTTAAATATGGCTTGAAGTCTCTGAGACTTCCTGAAAATCAGCTTTTAGGGGGTTTTCTCCATCTGTTCACCTGTTATGACCTAATGTCACTTGGACTCAGCATGGATTCATCCTTACCTCCATTTTTGTGCTTGCTGAAGCCTTATATATTTTTAATAACCTAGGAGTGACTGTTTACTATGTTTTCACACAGTGTAAAGCCAGGACTAAAATACCAATCTACCTGAAAAGATTGCCATGTAAATAGTTTTGTGTCTGAAAATATAATCTATTTTAAGTCCTCTGATCTGGGTTTTGTTGTCACAATATAAAGAATCCAATCCACCTGTGTATACTGTGTTTGCAAGAGTTGTCATCACCTGCAGGATTTGTAAGAAATGTTTATCCACCCTAAAAAGGAGAGGTGGATTTGAGGTTTGCCCTGATTAGGTTGAGCCTGAGTAAATAGCTAGAAATGTTAACTGTGGCCAAGGATGGTTGGTAAATAAGGAGTGCTCTCAGTGCTTTCAATTCTTTATAGCTGAATGAGCTCATTTCAAATAACAGTTTCAACTTTGGACTAATTTGAACTAATTACTATTTAAACGGATAACTTCAACTTCATATTATTGCTCAGGCCTGTTGTGAAAACTTAAGAATGAACAATGGTTATTCCACACTTTACTCAGAGAAATTCCTATCTTCTTTGCAAGAACATTATGCTCTGGTAACAGCTCTGTCTCTTTATTGCTTAGCTATTAATGCATAACAAATTTACCTAAATATTACTAGCTTAAAACAACAAAAAAGTATTTTCTCACACAGTTTCTGGGGTCAAGAATCTGGAAGCAGCCTAGCTGGATGGTGCTGTCTCAGAGTCTCTCATGAGTGGTCAAACTATTGCTCAGGGCACAGATCATCCTAAGACTTGACTGGGGATGTTCTATCTCCAAACTCACATGGCTATTGGCAGTAAGCTTTACCTTCTTGCCATTGAGCCTCTCTTTTGGGTGATCATGCTGGCTTCCAGCAGAGTGAATGAGCATGGTGGGGAGTAGGGGGAGAGAGAGAGAACTGACTTTTATGACTTACATTTCTGAGTCACATACCATCACTTCCACATATTATATTCATTAGAAGCAAATCACTAAGTCAAGCCCACACAACAGGAGGGGCTCTGTAGGGGCATGAATACCAGGAGGTGGGATCATTGGGGGCCCATCTTGGGGGGGGTGGCTACAACAGTCACCAACTTGGTAACTGAATGTGAGCAAAACATGCCTCTTGGAGCTTTTGTTTTTTCTTCTTACAAGTTCCAGGATTTTAATAATCTATTTGGGCTCTCAAGGATGCTAATATGCTGGAGAATGATTACAGAGCAAGGAACCGGGGCAGAAACATACTCAGTGAATGGGAAAATTTAGTTTTAGGGCCTTTACTCCCTTCCCCAAAGTGCTGAATTTTGTTTTTGTTTTTGTTTTTTACCATCTGAAACATCTTCCAAAGACGCCTTCCAAAGGTCAATATTGGAATGAAGTATCATAGATTATTTTACATACCATTATTCAAGGGTCATTTTTCAAATTCCCTCATCTAACCATGAAGGTAGCGGAGATCAAGAATTGTTTCATATGCTATCACAAGGCACAAGACTAATTATTGGCACTTATCTTTGTACAATATTGTATGCAATAGGACTATTTTTGCTAAGAAAATAAATAAATAGCATGTATGGAGAAGAACTATGTGCCTGGGGCTCTTCTAAGTGTTCTTTTAACCCTCCCAACAATCCTTAGCAAGGTAGAACCATAATGAGTTGCTTCTGTCACACATACATTTCACACATACATGCTTCTGTCATACACACACCAGACAGTCTGGCCCCAAGACTCAGGCTCTCAGCACCCACACTGTGTACAGAGAAGCTACAGAATTTGCACATGATCATAAAGCAAATGCAAGGGGAGAGCCAAGTCGGGAATGCAGCTTACTTATACTGTCACCCACCCAGGGAATTCATACTCCTGACAGAGGTAGTGGTGGTTCTGGAATGATTCCACTCTTCTTTAAGTGTATTCAAACCCCAAGACCCCAGGAAAATAAAGATAAAAGGGATGACTACATCAGATCTTAGGATTTTGAGTACATCAGACATTCTTAAATGTTAGGAAGTCGATGTGAACCCCAGTTCCTTAATTACATGTCAAGCTTAGTAATTTTACATTCCAAAAGCACAGAGTTTCCCTGTTGCTATAGTATCTGTTAGATATGATGATTTCATCTTTTATCCAGCATATTAAGAAGGAGCTGGGTTTCAGTGTGGGATAAAACGATGATGGTAGCTAGGTTCGGGTTGACAAACACTAGTCTTGGTAAACACCAATTATTTCTCTTGTTTTTGTTTTCAGAGTGAATCACATGCTAGAGAATCCCCAGAATAGTTTACATCGAGATACACAGGATAACTAAAGCTTCTCTAAAGGTTTTTTTCCCCTGTATTTGTTCTGTTTTGTAAATCTACTCAACAATTCAGAGAAAATTCTGAGCATATTTTCTGGCTGCTTCAGTGAAAACAGCCATATGCTGATGCTTTGAGGAAATAGTCATATGGACTAGAATGTTGACTCTCAATTTTCTTCATTTTTAATATGTTTAATACAAATTAATACTGGGCATACTACAATTTAGTATTAAGTATGGTTGGTCAGATAAAATACAGGGCACCCAGTTAAATTTACATTTGAGATAAAGAGCAGATATTTAGTTTATAATATTTGGTATATATTTATACTAAAAAATATCCATTCCTCATCTGAAATTCAAATTTAATTAGGCATCTGTATTTTTACTTGCTCTATCTGGTAAACTTAATTTGGGGGCTTGAGAAGAGTTGAGAATGTTCTCCTCCCTACTGTTTTGGGGACTGATGATTTCATTTCTTTGGACTCCACTTTGAAGTGTAACTAAGTAACAGCTGAGCCTCCATATCTTATGAAAAAAGTGGCGACTTTGAGGTAAGATATCCTGTGTTCCAACTTAGCTCTGCTATTCACTATTTGTACAACCTGGAGCAATGCACTTAAAATGTCTGTGTTTCATTTTTTTCACTGGAATCATAGGGATGATAATACCCACCTCAGGGCATTCTTCTCAGGATCAAATATATCAAAATCCTTGAGGTTCTCCCATATAATAGCCGTGGAATATATTTTAATTATTGTGTCCATCTTTATTGTTGCTGTGAAAATATATGACCTGAATTTCTTTAAGTCCTGCCTGCTTATGGGTACAAACAGTATTATAATAATAATAATAGTTTGAATTTCATCAATTTCTTCCCTAATTGTGTAGTAGAACCAATCTTTTCTCTTGATTTTTGTCCATTTATTTTTGGAAATCTCAGGGGGTTTCTCACATGTTCCTATAAATTATTTTATTCAATTTTTCCATCTCCAACCTACTTGTTTAAGATTTTATATTTTTAGAGCAGTTTTAGGTTTACAGAAAAGTTGAGAGGAAGGTATAGAGATTTGCCACATTCCCTCCACCCCCACACATGCATAATTTTCCCCATTGTCAACACCACTCACCAGATGAACCTATATTGAAGCATCATAATCATCCCAAGTCCATAATTTACCTTAGGGTTCACTCTTGGTGTCATACAGTCTGTGGGTTTGAAAAAATGTATAATGACAAACATCCATTATTATAGTATCATATAGAGTATTTTCACTGCCCTAAATATTCTCTGTGTTCTGCCTGTTCACCCCCCACCCCCACAACCAGTGACTTTCTTGTTGTCTCCATAGTTTTGTCTTTTCCAGAATGTCATGTAGTTGGAATCATACAGTATGTAGGCTTTTCAGATTGACTTCTTTCACTTGGTAATAAGCATTTAAGGGTCCTCCATGCCTTTTTATGCCTTGATAGCACATTTCTTTTTAGCACTGAATAATATTCCATTGTCTAGATGAATCGTAATTTACTTGTCCATTCACCTACTGAAGGACATGTTGGTTGCTTCCAACCTGTGTTTTATCTGTTGTCCATGAGGCATTTTAACAATGTTTATCATTACTGACACTGCAGCTTCTGACATCCTTGAGGCTACTGATCTTTTTATTCAGAGTATTAATTCCATGCTTCCAAAGCCTTGAGTACAAAGTATAGTACATTTGCTCTAGTACTCAGAACCAAGCCAAACCATGTTCTGAGGACTAGTGGGGACAATTCTCCCTTATCCCTTGGCATTTAGAGTATCCAATGTGCTAATGCTTTGGTTTCCATATTTCAGTTTTCCTTGTAAAATAGCTCTTTGTGGAAACCAGACTTACTCATATAAGCCTCTCCTACTCTCATTTCCCTTCCTTCCTTCCTTCCTTCCTTCCTTCCTTCCTTCCTTCCTCCCTTCCTTCCTTTCTTCCTTCCTTCTTTTCGTTCTGTAACAATGGAGTTTAGGTCTTATTGAAGTTGCCCTGAAGTTAAGAAGATTAACTTAGAGTAAAGAACCACATGGCAAACTGCTTTCCCCATCCAGAATACCCTACTCCTTTGCCCATAACCATTTGACTCATTCAGTATTCAGTTGGAAGACTTTAATGTACTATTCAATGTAGATGTAGGATGGGAGATACCAAAAAGAAGTTTATTAAAAACTCAGAATCTCATAGTATTTGTCAAAGAGAAACAGAAAAAAAAATGGTTGTTTAAAGCTTCAGAAAATGACCTAGGGGAATATTGTACAACAGTGACATTTGCATGTTTGCTTTTGATCTGTTTGGGGGTGAACATTAGAATGTTTATGCTCCGTTTTGGGGAGACCCTTTGGATATAAAGTAACAGGACTTACTGAGGTGATATGCTGAGAAAATGCCAGAACTAGGAATCAAAAGAATGATTTCAGTTAGGTCAAAATCCAAAGTATATTAATGGCAAATACACCAACCTATGTCCCAGCAAAACAGATTCAGGACATCTGAGTGGACCTATTTCCTTCCACTATTACTTTGCACATGTTAGTCTCATTTCCTAGAAAGCTTTTTCACTTATTCTAAAATTATCTTATTCTTCTGATGAACCATCTTCCTTCTGTCCAAATGCCCTTTGTCCTCCTCACACAGAGACAACCATTTTACAACCTATGCACCCTGCAAACATTTCTTCGATTGCATATGCCACTTGCAATTTTAATGATTTCTTTGCATATTTCTCTCATCTCCTTGAAGGCAGGGACCATCTGCTATCCATTTCTATGTTCCCAGTGTCTCTTTAGCACAGGCCTAGTGCATAGTATTCCTCAGTAAAAGTTTAGTGAATTGAACAAAGAAAGATCAGTAGCTATAACATGAGAAATGTATGTGTAGATTATTTCATTCTATCATATATTATTCTCAACTATTAAACATGATTAAAGCTTTAAGGAATTATAAAAAAGGCAAGAGAGATGTGAACAATTTGATATGTTAGGAATTGAAAGATATTAATCTTCTGGTACCTAGGTGCTCATTCCAACATTAATATGTATCTTTTATTTTCTTATCATGCTTAGAGTCCAGATGGATTTTTATTAGTTCATCAAACAATGCAGCAAACTTGACTTGTATTTAAATCACTATAATTAGTTTAATCTTAAAATTAAACAAATGAAATTGCTAAATGGGCCTGGATATTTAGTTATGACATTTTAGTGCCTAATAAATTTAAATGAGATAAAAGAGCACTTTACCTCCCTGTGATCTGATGTGCAACTTTCTGAAAGCAGCAGCTGATGTTCTAGACTTTGCTTAGCCTTTTGGGCTTGAGCATGTTTACTTGATCTAGAAAAGGTATTTTTTATAGAAAACTTTAATGGATTTTATGCCAAAAGCAATACACTTTTTTGTTTCTAGATTAGAAGCCAGTTTGTCATGGATTCCAGTTGGTCTGAAATTTTCTATTCTTTTGATGAGGATTCGGTCCAGGTTTTCTGAGAAAGCACTTTTCTGAAAAAAAAAACTGGAAGAATGAGATAATATTAATGATGAATATTTGTTAAGCATCTACACACCAAACGCTGTGATAGCTGCTTCACATTTAATCCTCACAGCACTCTGTGAGATAGGTGTGATTGCTATCCTCACTTTACATGGCTAGTAGCTAGGAAAGGGGTCTGCATCCAGACCCTGGTCTCTTAAAAGCTATTTCAAGTGGAATAGGCACACATTATTGTTAAAAGTTGTGATTAAAGTTTGCTGATCAAGTAAGATAATGTTACCTTGCATGAAGAACGAATGATTAATTAGATATAAGTATTGCTTTTTTTTTTCAAAGTGCGTGTCTTTATTTACCAGATGTTAGAGCTGTGTTTCAACTCTGGTCTGGCTGACTCCAATGCACATGCCAGGATTTTGAACCCTGAGCAAATGCATGTCCATCAGGCGCAGTCCATGCAGTCATTCATGCACGGCCACAAGGGGGCGCATGCTAAAGTCAAAGGAGCCTGCACGTGCCTTTTTCCACGGGAGTTACCTTGGACATGTGTTGATTTAGAGTGATGCCTAGGCTTGGAGTTTAACCTTGCTACATCTTTTCCAGTGTGTTACAAAGGTCTTCCGATAGTTATCTGCTCTTTATGCCTAACTGTATCACTGTTAGGCACATTCCACGAAAATATCATGGTTTTCGAAAGGCTGTTTCCAGGGTGGGTACTAAAAAAAACACCATACTCCTCTAACACAAGGCAATTCAGTCACTTTTAAATAAGATACTTTTTTTTTTTTTTAGAGCTCTTTCCTAGAGTCTGCTGGCAAGTTCTTAGAGCTAGAAGAAGATGGATAGATCAAGAGTTTTAGCTCACAGCAAAGGGGAATTTGATCACCAACATTAAACTGAATAAAGAATGCAATCTGGAACCAACTGGCTGAAAATACAGTTTTCATCTACTTAAGATAATTATGCTAAATACACTCATTTAATTTAATAACTATATTATTATAACTATGGATTAAAAACATATGCCACAATAAAAGTTTGGGAGAAAACATAGAAACATAGGAAATTGACTCATCATTTAATAAACTTCTAACAAGGAAAAGAATCCATTTAGGCACTGTGGAAATTCAAGGATTTAATGTAATCTCTTCAGTTTTTTTTTTTTCTTCATCTGAAGTACTTATGTAGATCATTCCATAGGAGCCTACTGAGGTTTCATCTCTCCATGCATAGTTTTATAAACTGAATAAGGAGAAGCAACTAAAAAATGATTATTATGAAAATATAGATGTCTATCTATGTGTGTATGTATATTCAACGTTCTATCTGCAGAGTTTCAATATCTGTAATAGCCCTTGAATATAGTCCTCTGCACTCAAATGTGAACATAATTTACTCATTCAGTGGATATTTATTAAAAGCTTGTGATCCATTAATAAATGCAATAGCACCAAATTCCCTCACTGTGAAGCATACAGTCTAGTGAAAGAAGAGAGGCAACAAACAACATAATGAATAAGTAAATGACATGGTGTGTTAATACAGTTGACCCTCAAACAACACAGCTTTGAATTGCATGGGTCTACTTATACCTGTATTTTTTTAAAATAATTTTTAAAATAAATATTGTATAATACTGTAAATGTATTTCTCTTCCTTATTTTTTAAATTTTTTTTAAAGGTTTTTTTTAAGATTTATTTTAGAGAAGAGGGAGGGGCAGCGGGAGAGAGAGAGAGAATCCTCAAGCAGACTCTGCACTGAGCGCCCAGCCTGACATGGGGCTCCATCCCAGGACTCTGAGATCATGACCTAAGCCAAAATATGTGTTAATCGAATATTTATGTTATCAGTAGGACTTCTAGTCAACAGTGGGATATTGGTGGTTAAGTTTTGGGGGAGTCAAAAGTTATTTTTGACTGCATGGTGTGTTAGTGCCCATAACCCCCATGTTGTTTAAGGTTCAACTTATATAAATACTGTAGAAAAAATAGATCAGGTTAAAGAGGTTAAAGAGGATTAGGACTGCTGGGGAGATTGCAGTGAGGCCAGAGTGGCAAAATCTGAACAAAGACTTGAAGGAACAGAGCATCTGCCTTGTAGTCACCTGCAATAGAGGGCCAGACACTCCAGATAAGGGAACAGTCAGGGCAAAGAATGCCATAGGCAGAAGAAAAAGAGTATGACATAATCTGACTCAAGTTTTTAAAAGATTCACTTTGATTTTAATGTTGCAAATAGACTGTGTGTGTTGGGATGGCTGGAGTTTCTAGGTTTCCTAGAAGAGATGATAGTAGCTCCTATCAGAGAGATAACTGGATTCTGTGTTTATTTTGAAAGTTGAGCCAACTGGAAATCCTGAGAGATTGGATATACAGTGGAAGGAGAAGAGGAATCAGAGATTCCTCCAAGGTCATTGGCCTGAGCTGCTGGAAGGATGAGGCTCTCTTTAACTGGCATAGGGAAGACTGTGGGAGTCAGAGTGAGAGTGGCGAGAGGATGAGAACTTCAGTTATAGGAGGATGAGTTTGAGATGTTCATTCAGCATCTGAGTGTCAAGTGGATTATCATTATCTCTTCCTATTAGGGATTCCCAATAGGAATAATAACCCTTAGCACAAGACCATCCTGTGCCTCTCCCATCCATGACAGACCTCCCTGATCAAAAAGTCCTCCATTCATACTAGCTTGATGGAACTCAGACTCTTTCTTAACACATAGATCTAGATAATCAATACTACCTGATTGAACTTTGAGAGTAAGATTAACCCAAGTGGTTTTCTTGCTAAGCTACACCTAAGGACAACCAGATTCTTTAACCAAATTCTTGTCTCCTTATGATAGCCCAAAGGTTTCTTTTAAATATATACTTTATCAGTGTCTACATGGAGATAGGCTTGGCACAAAGCCCAGGTTATCCCATTGGATCTTAGCATTTCCCCATGGGATAACTGTGGCTTTCTGAAGTTTGCTAGGATGGGAAGGAGAAACGTAGCATCCTGTCTCAGGCCTGCCTGACAGCAGATTTTTGTCAAACTTCTTTGTAGCTATCATCTTTTTCTCTTTGGCAATTTAGTTTTGTTTGTTTGTTTGTTTTTTCATTTGTAGGGTAAAAGCAAGTAGAACAGGCATTCTGGATTTGTCAGTGATGAAGGCATGTCTGATGTGAGAGAAGGTTACCCTCCTGATTTTCTTTTTTTCTTTTTTTTTTTTTTAAAGATTTTATTTATTTATTTTTGGAGAGTGAGCGAGAGAGAAACAGCATGAGAGGGGAGAGGGTCAGAGGGAGAAGCAGGCTCCCCGCCGAGCTGGGAGCCTGATGTGGGACTCGATCCCAGGACCCTGGGATCATGACCTGAGCCGAAGGCAGACGCTTAACCATCTGAGCCACCCAGGCGCCCCCCTCCTGATTTTCTAATAAGAAAACACTTTGATTGTTGGGGACAGAGGTCTGTTCTCTTTTGCCAATTAAATCTCTGCATCTTGAGCGTTCTTCCCATTTCTCCCACAGAGCAAACATATTCTCTCTACCATCTAATAGGATTTAACAAAAGATAAGTGGGAATTCACAGTAAATTTCTTCCCTGGTACCTAGACACCACAGAGTAGGGTACTTAAAAAGAAATAATTGAAATAAAGTCTAAAGGACATGCTGTAAAAATACATCACTTCCTCGTTTCAAAGGGAGTTTATTAAGTGTGTCCAGACTTTTGTTCAGTTAAAGAAATATGTTTTACCTTTCTTTGAGGGCAGCAGTAATCCACTTGGTAATGAGTGACAAGCAATGTATGTACAATTCATGCTGGTTAGTGGATTGTCTTTGTTTGTCTTGCTTGCGGCACATAAACACAGATGTCAGGAGAGAACCCCTTTGTCCATTAATCTGAGGATGGAAAGCTGCTGATACAGCAGCTGGGATGTCTAGATCATCTGTCCACATGCTAGTTCTTTCCTGGTTTATAGAGTAGGTTATTTTTTTTTCTGTCTGAATATAAATCAAAAGTAAGAGAACTTTAGAGCTATTTAGAATTCTAACCACTTGTGTTAAGACAAACCCCCTTTGATTATGTTAGATTTCCATGAATTTGCTCATTTACTAGAACCACAACTGTCTCCCTTTGCATTATTCTGAATTTGTGTGTCTGAAAGAAGGAGCAATGTACCTAGAAACAGATTTCCAAATAAGTCAGTCGTTTCTTTAAAAACACTAAATCATTTTACAGGTACCAAATGCATATGAGATTCTTGACTGGTAAAAGAACATTTTAATGGAATTAGCAAATTAAAGCCTAGAAAAGCCAGCACACCTCCTCCTCAAGCTGCAGCCAGGGGTTACACGTGCAGTGGAAAGTAGAAATGCCCCCCAGCCAACTCGGGGAGTTAATGCCTATGAGATTCTGTGCTCAGTAACATGACATGGGGGGAAACGATAAGGTGGTGGGGATGAAAAATGTTCTTCAGCTTAACAGTGAAGTATAAAATAACACATTTCTGTTGCTTAACATGTCTAGTTTGATGGTCTGTTTTCTACACATATTGTGGAGAGAAACTGACTGGAAAGTAAGACACAAAAGAGAAGTGTGAATTCAGTTCTATTACATGTGAATTATAAGGTCATGGATTTCTCGATAAGCATGTCGTAAGACTGATTGAGTGTATGTTTGTTCATACAAGTGGTATCTCCTTCTAAATAATCTTGTTATAGAAACTTGCCCTGTTCTTGCTCTTTATTATTGCTGTCGAAGTTTTATTTTGTTTTGTTTTACAATTACTTTGACATCCTGCAGCATATTTCCTTGGATGACCTCAATGATGGGGACATTTCATCTTCTGAGGGTGGCTTCTGGAAGCTATTCAGTCATTTAAGGACATTTAGTGGATATGATTTAAAAAAAAAAAAAAAGCCCATTAAACTAGATAATACTGATTTGCTCAAAATAACACAGTGATTCTCAAAGTGAGATCCCCAGGTAAGAATCATCAGAATCACCTGAGGGGCTTAGGTGGGTCTCACCCTCAGAAGCTGTGATTTGGTAGTCTGATGACTCTTTGCATTTCTTACAACTTTCCAGGTGATGCTGATGTTGCTGGTCTACATTTTGAGAAGCACTGAAACAACGTATGATCTTAGAATAATTACCTGGATTTTATTTTTAAACTGGTCTTAAAAGCGGTCCCAGAGTTCCCCAAAGTCAGTGTTAGTAGAAAAAAGGCTGTCAGTTCCCTGTGCGAAGCTTTGTAGATGCCTCCCCACTGGGGATCACTGTGCGCTGTGTCTGTGAGACCCTACGTTCTGTCAGGACAGGAATCATTTCTGTCCTGGTAAGTGTTGTGCATCCCATGCCTCAAATGGGGCACAGGACAGAACAGGCACTCCGTGAATTTATGTTGAATACTAAAGTCTAAAATCTTTGTCACAGTAGATCCTTCCTGATCTGCCCCTTTCTTGTTTCTCCCTTCATCTCTCCCCTACCATACCTTGGACCTTCCAGCAATACTGATTTTACTTCGTTTCCTGAAAGTACCATGTTCTTTGTCACTGCCACAGAACCAAAGGACAGTCTTATTGTTACTATTTGTTGCCAAATGCTGTGACCTTTGGGAAAATAAATTAGCATTGGTTAGGCCTGATCTAGTAATTTGCTCTTAGGCCCCGAAGACAGTTGTTTAGTATTTTGTCTGTGTAGTCAAACGAATTATTGGTTAGCCGAAATGGTAACTATTTTAGGCATAACAATAGAGCGTTTGAAGAATATCTGAAATGGCTACAGTGGGAATAGTAACTGAAAGGCCAGTAGCCTCTGTTTTTATTTAATCAAACTTGGGGAAGGGGGTTGGAGCACAAAGGATTTCTCTGACATTTTCCTGGCCCTCAAAGAGCTTGGCATTCCATCCAAAAATCTGTATTATCTTGAAACTACTTGCATTGAATCTTTTTTTACTTGTTTTGGTTAGAAAGGAGAAAATATAGGTGTTTGATTTTGAAATTCTGAAATGTCAGCAAGTAGTGGGAATCTTTCAAACTAAGGAGAATATACCTTGGTTTGTATTAGTAAGAAAGTGTGAGTTAACAGTGTATTCCAATTGGAATAAAAGAAGAGTAAAATATCGTATTCAATATGATTCTAAATTGGTGTATTTTTTGTAAGTTAAGACTGTTGAGGAGGGCTATGGTCTGAATGATTATTTTCCTTCGAAATTTGTATGTTGTAATCCTGATTCCCAAAGGTGATGGTATCAACAGATAGGGCCTTTGGGAGGTGCTTAAATCATAGGAGTGGAGCTTTCATGAATGGGATTACTGCTTTGTAAGAGAGGCTCCAGAATGATCCCTAGCCCCTTCCACCATGTGAGGAAACAGCAAGAAGGCGCCAGCTATGAACCGGGAAGAGGGGTCTCACCCAACCAGCCTCCAGTACTGTGAGAAATAAATTCTGTTGTTTGTAAACTACCTGGTCTGTGGTATTTTGTGATAGCAGCCCGAATGGAGTAAGATAGGGAGCAAGATACAGACATGACTGTGGACACAGAATCAAGAGGACCTAGAAATCTGCTTTTGTGGACATTTTGTGGACTAAAAAACTGCAGTCAGTTGACCTTTTCGCCCATCTGTCAGGACTCTTGTGTGGGTAAGTGCAGGTGATATGTACAGAAAAAAGCAAAAGCACCATAAAATTCCATTTGTTAGTAGTATTCATCAAAAACCAGGCTCTGTTCTAGATATTTCACCTTGCCCAGTGGCTAAGAGGGATTAGATGCATTACATTCAAATTCTAGCTCTATCACTGAGGAGCTCTGTGATCATGGACACTGATGTAAGTTAACTTAATATGTATAATGAGGATGCTAATAATGCTGACATCACAGAGATGTTTTGAGGATCTGACCAGATAATCAATGTAAACTTCTTAGCACAGAATAATTGTTCAGTGCACACAAACTGTTACTAACAAACTATTGCTATACTTGCTATCTGTCAGCAAATAGAATGGATATTGACTTTCTGGGATGTCTTGCCTTTTCTGAAACTAGTTGTTTTTATTCCTGAGATCATCAGGTGATTCTCCTCTTTCTAGTCAGGTGTATTATAGAGACATATTTAACAGCAGTAGCTGATTTATTCACCAGAAGACCCACTGCAATCACAGGCTATTTCTTAAGGACCTGGTTTTCTTGAGTCAACTCTATAAGATGACAGCTTATACATAGTTCACATTCCCGTAGTTCAGCTCACTGATTTAAAATTGATTCCACCCATCCTTGTTGCATTCGTGGATGATGGGTCTGAATTTAGACCAAGAAGCAACAGATTTTTAACACATAAATATAAAATACTGACATGCTAGGTGTTAGACAGAATGCTTCATAAAGAAAATCCACCCTTGGTAGCTCAAAATCATTAAAAAAAAAAAAAAAAAAAAGCATTCTACTGCCCAGAATTTACTCTCACTCTAAAATGCACCATGAAATGTTATCATAAGTTTTATAAAAATATCAGCGAGTTCAAAGTGTTTGATGAATTCAAAGAAACAAGTTCTCACTATATGGGTAGACAGAAGAAAATGGGATAGTTTAGTTTCTGTCCCTCCCTCTCTCTCTTTTTTTTTTCCCCTTGATTCCTTTCTACCTATGAGTGTCTAAAGGTGGTTTTTATACTTTTGCTCAAAATGTGGTACCCATTTGCTTTTGTTCATGGTCAAGTACCTTTCCAGAATCAAGAAAGATATACTGAGCCCCACAACCCTGACCATCTCATCCCTATATATCCATTGCCCAGTTTCAAGAAAGTGGGGTTTCATTACGTCTACCATTTCAACCCCCGAGGGAAGCAATGGTGAAGCGTGTGCATCAGTGGGCAGTGGGGATAGACCCAGGCTTCTGGATCCTGCCTGTCCCTGGCTCCACCACCATCTCTGGGCTATGCAGGGTGCCATATCTTTTGGAACGAGTCACTCTGCATTAAAACTTGAAATCTCCACAAAGCATTGGGAAAGATAGGATGTTTTTTGGTTTCCAGTGACCTTGTTTTACTTTTCGCTCCCTTTCATAGAAATATCTGTTTTGTGTCCCATTATTTTTGGTTCCTTCATTTCTCCCAGCCAAACCAAATATTTCCCTCCAGAGATCAGGTCCTAAGCAAATGAGTGAGTATTGTGTATATTCGATGAAGGGGAGAGGCGAGCACAAGAGCACTGAGCTTCTGGTGACAAACACTATATGGGCAGATTAAATACTTCAAAGGAGTAGGGCAGAAAGCAGAGACTACTGATTCAGCCCTTTCTATGATACTTCTGTGTCTTCCAGTCCTTTATACTGCAGATGCCCAGGAGTAGTGGGGCCAACCCTTCCTTTGGCCCAATGGCACCATTTCAGCAGCAAAAGACTGGCTATTATTTTAGATGCTAAGTATGTGGCAGCTTATAAAAATATAAATTAATAAAATTAAATGTAATTGGAGCTTTCCTGTAGTTGGTAGTGGGAAGCAGGAAGGTCTGAGTTCATTCAGTTTCTACACATTCCTAAACTTTTTCTCTTCTGTATTTAATTGCTTAAATTTTTCTTTCCAACAACTTTTAGTTCTCCTTTACACTTGTATGTTGCCTATAAATTCCCCGCTTCCATGCTCCCTACTTGACTCAACTGATAGGTCCTTTCTGTACCATATGCTGCACTGCGCTAAGCAACCACACATTAGGGGGTCAGGTAAATAACAATTCTTGCTTTACAAATATACATCTAAACATCTAATGTTGTGAACAGATGGACTTGCTGTGTAAGTGGCACATCATAAAGACAAAAACACAGAGGTATGGAATTTTCTGCTGTAATACTCTGAGACTTGCAAAAAGATAATCCAATTCATACTTTAAGACATACACAATCAAATATTATTCTGATAGCCTTTTGTTATAAGTGGAAGGAGTTTGCATACCTGATTGATTACTAATGTTTTTGCACAACAAATGTAAATTTTATTTCTTCGTGTCTCAATTTGTTAACTTCCAGTCTGGGCCCACTGATAGCCCTCCTGATGCCACAGGCTGTTTAATTGTCCCTCCTCCAAGATAGGTTCTGGATGTAAGTCTATAGCAGTTAGGCACTTTTGAACATGACTTTATCACATGCCTCTAGACAAAGTTTTCTTGGATCTGCCCATGTGTTCCATCTCTCAGACTACTCCTATGTAACATTATGAACCTGAAAGCTCTTTGAGAAGAAATTTTAGGTGATCATCTAAGCCCCTCAAGGCTTAGATGAAGAAGCAGAAACTCTTAAGTCTTTCTTAGAGGTGAGAGTATAGTCAGCTTGAGGAGCAGGTGTGTAATACACTGAGAATGAGCGATGAATAAGAGAGAGGAATATGAGAGGAGAATTTACATATAAAGGATGAGAGAGGAAGAGTGGCTGTTAATTGCTTCCCTAAAAGTCACTTTTCCCTCAGTCCTTTGACTGAATAACTCTTTGTTGTTGTGGAACACCAGATGCCCTGCTAAGGGGATGGATCATGATCCATCTAAGCCATTCCTGGGACTCCCATTCTTTGTCAAATGCTGGATTAGGGGTGGATATGCAATCCTTTTGCCCACTGACATGTGAAAAGAAGTCTGTTGGGGTGCTTACAGAAAACATTTTCCTCTCTGCTTGAGAAAAAAAAGGCTGCTGGGGTAAAATCAGTCTTCCTCTGTCTTTGGCTTTGAAGGGACTTGTATGTGTTTCAAGCTGCTATTGCTTTCTTGTTTGGGAGATATCCCAAACACTCTGATAACGATGAAGGAGTATGGAAGGAACCTCAATCTTCAATGACATCACGATCTCTGCATCAATCTAGAATCACCTACCAAGTGATACCTTAAAATTGATCTCACCTAGATGAACCATGAGAGACTATGGACTCTGAGAAACAAACTGAGGGTTCTAGAAGGGAGGGGGTGGGGGGATGGGTTAGCCTGGTGATGGGTATTAAAGAGGGCACGTTCTGCATGGAGCACTGGGTGTTATATGCAAACAATGAATCATGGAACACTGAATCAAAAACTAATGATGTAATGTATGGTGATTAACATAACCTAATAATAATAAAAAAATTAAAAAAAGGAAAAAAAATTGATCTCACCTATATAGGGAATATAGAGAAAAGTCCACATTAATATTAACCTTTTCTCTTTACTCTCTATCTATACAAAGATATAGATTTTTATTTATTTTAAGATTTTTATTTATTTATTTGAGAGAGAGTTAGAGAGAGAGAGCACGAGCAGGTAGGGAGCAGCAGAGGGAGAGGGAGAAGCAGACTTCCTGCTGAGCAGGGAGCCCAACTCAGGACTTGATCTCAGGACCTAGAGATCATGACCTGAGCTGAAGGCAGACACTTAACCAATTGAGCCACCCAGGTATCCCTACAAAACCTACTCTTACTTCAGGACCTGGATTAAGTTCCACTTCCTCTGGGATCATTTTTCAACCACTCCAGACTAACTTGATAATTTTCTTTGTATGAATGGAGGTTTATTGCTTGGGCATTTAATCCCTTATTTATATGACCTATTGCATCTTCAGTGGAATGGTATAATCCTTAAGGGACAGGGCTTGCAACCTAATTCACCTTGTTTTATATTTATTAGAGTTTTTATCTCTGTGCAAGCTATCCATTAGGACCTCGATAAACATAGCTTTAATAGCAAACAATTACTGAGTCCATATTCTGTGCCAGGTCATCTTGCTAAATGCTTTATAACAGCTAATCCTCATTAATCCTCCTGCATTGTAACAGTTAATCCTCATGACTATATTGCAGAAAGTGCTGTTATATTCCACAGTGCTCTCCTAGGCTAGGTTGGGTGCTTATTAAATGCTGTCATGGCATTCTGTACTTTTCCTTCATAGCACTCATAGTTTCAGTTAAAAAACAAAGAAGCTAAGTATGCATTTGGTTGCTTATTGTCCATTCTCCCCAAGTAAAGTCCATGAGGACAGGGATAATTTCTGTCATATATCCCAGGCCATGGAACAGGCCTGTGTCCTTGTGTGTAGTAGTCTTAAATATTTGGTGAATTAACCAAGAAATACTTTTTTTTTCTTTTTAAGAATAGGAGACATAGGTTACATAACATCTGGCTCAAGTTCACACCACTGGGACTGGAGTCCCATTGACATGACATTCATGCCAGGTTGTCTCTATCTAGGGACCCTGCCCATAATACCTGTACCGTGTTGTTTTCTGCTGATTTGAGTTCTTTCAAACTGTAATTGAGACTCCGAGTTTCCCATCCCATTTGTTTGGAAAACAAAACACACTTTTAACCACCAGTGAGGCAACTTTAGGCTCCTGATGTGAGCTAAGAATGATGATGGTACTGTTGATATCTCTATGATTTACAGAGGACCCCATTTTTTCTGGGGATACTTCCTCAAATTATCATGGCAAGTTAGGTTTTATTTGTGACTCGTGGAGGAAGTCAGTGCTCAAAAAGGCTAGGACATACAGCTAAGATAGCACAGCTGACAAGCCATGAGATATACTATCAACCCAGCTCTACCTGAAAGCAAAATCCAGGGTCTTCCCACTCTGCCATGCTGCAGCTGTCATTCATCAAACACCCGTTACATGCCAGGAACTCTTTTAGATACTTCTTCAGTCATCAAAATAATTCCCTTAAGGAATTACAGTTGACTCTTGAACAATGGAGGGGTTGGGGCACTGATCCCACCCAAACCCAGTTGAAAAATTCACGTCTAATTTTCGACTCTCTAAAAATTTAACTACTAATAGCCTACCGTTAACCAGAAGCCTCACCAATAACATAAGCAGTCAATTAACACATATTTTTATGTTATATGTATGCACAGACATATATATGTCTTATATTCTTACAATTAAGCAAACTAGAGAAAATAAAATATTATTAATAAAACTGTAAGGAAAAGAAAATACATTCACAGTGCTGTATGTATATTTACTGAAAAAATCCACATAGAAGTAGATCTATGCAGTTTGGATCCCTGTCGTTCAAGGGTCGACTGTGTTATCAGAGTAAGCAAAGTAACAGTGGTTACATGTGAATGAATTTCAAAGCAAGTCAAGAAGTAGGTTTAGCGTCTGGCAGAGCTTTCTAAAAACATGTCAAACTTTCATGGGAGTGTTTGAACCTATTACATAGAAATTTTAGGCTTATATTTAATCCATACACTGGAACTAGCAGGAGGACAGTGGATTTGGTAGTAAGATGAGTTAAGTGCATGGCCAAATCATATTTTGCAGGCACGGGCAGACTAGTTGCAGGCATTCTCAAAGGACCAGACAATGATGGGATGTACAGAAACTCCAAGTTAAAAGGAGTTGTATCTATCCAGAATTTGGTCATTTCTAAGAACATCTGCCCCTTTAAAAGAAAGAGCTGATATGGGAGAAATTCAATCTTTGTCTCTGGTGCCACAGGACCAAAAGAGTTGAAATAGAAAATCAAAGATTAGCTGCTTTCTTTTAAGCTAAAACGTCCAACCCAGCATCATTGGCCCCAGCTACGGTCTCACTTTCCAGCCTCTTCCCACCAGACATCTGCTCTTAGAGATTTAGTTGCATCTGTCACTTCCGTAATCACGTGCACGTGTGTTTTCCAGAAGGATGAGTTGTGAACTTTCAGTTTAGGGTTGGATAGTATGATGTGCAGCTGCTGTAATGCTAACAGGAGCATTTCATCTCTTGCCTCTAACTACCCTGCTAGTGATAGGCTGATGGCCACTGCCAGCTACGCTTCTCTCCCTAAATGCTCCATCACGAAACCGAGGAAGGCAATACAAAATTAGCAGATGCTGAGAGCTGAAGAATTCACTCCTCCAAGAGGAAATTTTGATGGCTGCACTGTAGGAAGCATGGAGAGGGAAAAGAAAAGCAAAATTGATTATTTCCAACAGAATGTTATTTTTTTTTATGCTTTAATACTTTATTCTCATTAAAGAATGTTTTTGAATTAGGAAGAGGATCAAAATGTACAATGAGAAATGTTGGGAAGGCCTGAGCATCTTTAGCCTGAAAACAAACCAAAAAGCCAAAGAACGAACAAAAAATCACCTTGCCCTTGTAAATATAACACAATTTTCACATCAAGCTAGACATTTTAATGTCTAATTTTCAGGGTCTTTTTTTTTTTCTCCCAGGAAAAGAGTATTTACTAGATAATCTCCCAGATCCCTCCTGATAAATAACTCTATATCAACTTACTTCAGCATTTTTAGACAACCCACATAGATGCATACATCTTAAAATACCATATCCAAAATATATTCAACATACAAAACAAGTTTTCCCATTGTTCTAAATGCCATGGTTCTGGAAACAGTATAATATCACTCTGTGAGATGTTGGACCACAGAGGCCCTTCTACCTTCTATTATTCTAAGGGAGAGTAGAGTATGTCAGCAGAGCTTCAAGGTTTTTCTCCAGAAACAGGACAAAAATTAGTTGTTTCCCAAGTTCCTATTTATTTTGAATAATTGCATCCCAAGAACCACCAGGTGACATACTAAACTGGGGAATTCCAAATCTTAAGGTAGTTCTTAGTCAGCCAAAGGTAAATAACACAAGAAATATCGTAGAATAATCTTAGAAGTGAAGAAAAAGACATTTTTTTCCCTGCCCTTCCCTCCAACATGCCATCACCTGCATGGTAACCCAGATGCCTTTTATTGATTGGAGCCCAGAGTTACACACAGATATACACAGCACATACTTACAAGACTTATTAAGAGGAAATACCAGATGCCTCCTGGAACAGGTCCCCTTGTCACAGGCATTTAGAGCATCCTGTCTTTCTCCTCCATATCACTCTTACCAAATTGCAAATGCATAATTCATTTTGTAGTTATTTGTTTCTGTCAGACCCCCCATTATGTTCACACCTGGATGTATAATATCTAGCACCATGGTTTGTATTTCACAGATGTTCCAAATATTGGTTGAATAATTAAATAAAAGAGTGAATGAATGAGTACCTTTATTTATGGACCAAATTGATCATATGTAGTGTCTTCTCGTCAGCTATTCTTGAAGCATGATTAAACACACTGAAGAAAGATATTGTTTGGATAGCTTAATAAAATGATCAATTTCACTCTGGAAGTCAAAAATCGACTTTATGGTGCAAGGCTTATGATTCTTAGTCATAGCTGCATATATCATTAAACCCAATCACTACCTTTCTCTCTCTCTCTCTCTTTCTCTCTTTCTCCTTCCCTCCCCCGTTCCGCCCGCCATCTCCACCTTTTTCCCTTCATCTCTCCCTCCCTCCTACACCTACACACTTGGGTCTGTGTAGTACAACCATGATAATTGTTTTTAGTGAGACCTTCTCAATCCCTAAACCTCACTCTGAAAGAAACAGAAACCCCATTCTGAGTAAGCAGCTGGTGCCCTGGTGAAAGTGGTTTCAAGGGAGATTCTCAAAGTCTGGCTTGTGCTATCCTAAATAGCTCAATGAGGCACAAATTATCTTACTCCAAAGAAACTTGCATTTGAATCTAAATAACTAGATAAATAACCACTAAGGGCGCCTGGGTGGCTCAGTTAGTTAAGCGACTGCCTTCGGCTCAGGTCATGATCCCGGAGTCCCGGGATCGAGTCCCACATCGGGCTCCCTGCTCGGCGGGGAGTCTGCTTCTCCCTCTAACCCTACCCCCCCCTTGCGCTCTCTCTCTCACTCTCTCTCTCTCTAATAAATAAATTTAAAAAAAAAATAACCACTAAGTGACCTCATTTGGGGGTAAAGATCAATTACCTTGAAAATGACCAAAAAATTAAAATATGGAGAACAACTCTTTAAGTATGCCTTTGGCAGGAATAGGGAACTCTGAATTACTCCAACTTACTACATCACTGTGTACTTCTTCTCTTTGTTTTTTAGATGAAAGCTTAGACTATTCAAGCTTTTGAAGGGACACATTGTGTTTGATTGAACTTCCTTTACAGTCATATAAATACTTCCACGGACTGTAGTTTTCTCTATAGCTGACTTAATGCTGTTGAGAGAAAACCACTTCTTTATGTAAGGGGATAACATAAAAACATGGTGCTCAGTATATAAACACCATACAAAAGCCAACCTGAGAAACCTATCTGGAAAAAAGCAAAAGTCACGTACTTAGAAACTATTTTAAAAGTTGGTTTTGTGTATGTTCTTAAGTACCGTGTAAGAAATGTAGGAAGAAGTTTCTTAGGATTTAAAACTTACTCATTATCTTTCTTTAAGAATTTAAAATATGTTCTCACTAAGAAATGGAGTTTAATAATATGCATCCCATGGTGTTATTGTGAAGAGTAATTAAGACTGTGTATAAGAGCTTATCACAGAATTTAAGCTATGGCAGGTGCTCAAAATATAGCAGTTGAATTTGCATTTAAATATATTGCATTTATGCCCTGTATACAATGTGGAAAAATGATAAAAATGGAGGCCTCGAGAATTTCCCTAGTGGAATTTTGAGGCTACTTATAAATGAACTAATAAATCAAGTGTAGTATCATAGGATTCAGTCAATAGTTAATAGAGGGTCAAGTGTCATCACTAAGTCCTGGCTCTTGGTGGTAGAATTTATGCTAAAATAAGACCAATGTGCTATTGAAACACAACGTTGAAATATTTTAATAACAAAACTATTTTCTTAAAGATCTTTAATATAATAATACTTCTATAACAGCATGGGAATTATTACATAAAAATTCTTTTTCAATGATAACAATAGTAATAATAAACTGAAATAATAGGAAACCTAAAAAATATCAGTCAGTAACTAAAACTGTGGGAGACACTCAAAACCTGTTTTAAGTGGCAGCACCATATAATAAAAAGAGGCCAACTCTTCCCAGATTGAATGATAAATTAAAGATAGTTCCCAAAAAATCTCAATAAACTATTTTTCTGGAACTTGATAAATTTTTGAAAAAGTAATCAGAAAAAAAATGTGTGAAAATAGCTATTTGGAAATAGCTAAGAAAATGTGGGATGGAAGACTACTCAAGAGGAAATTAATTTCACTGGAAATTGAATGTATATTGTAGAGTCATAATCTAAACCAGAGAAAGTGGAATTTTAAGTTGGCATGAGTATGCATTTTCTCCTGTCCTTTGGTGGGAGTGCTTACTCTATTTATATTTACTGTTAGTACATTTAAACATTAGATATTTTCTACCGTGAAATTTATTTTTAAGTTTAAAATCAGTTATGTGGTGAAATTTGTTAAAATGTTACCGACTTCAGTGCTAATCAACCATCTATTTGCATCATGATCATCTTTCTTGGAGCTCATTCTGTTTTTCACAGTTATTTGATAAAAATATATGTCCATATATATTCTAGCTGCCAGTTACTTTTGATCACATAATATGACCTCTCTAAACTTCAGTTTTCTTATATATTAAATGCAGATAACAATAGTAACAACATCGCAGAATTATTAAGACTAATCAACAATCAATAAACATTAGGAATAATACCGGCGTTGCTAACAGCAGGACAAGTTTAATGACAATCCTTTCTCCTTTGAATTTATTTTGAACCTTTGTTGAAAAGGAATCAACCCCATCCGTGTATGGTCTATTTCTGGACTTTCTATTCTATTCCAATCTACGTGTCTGAACTTTAACCAATACCAGACTGTTGCTTCATGGCCAACTTTGATATCAAGTAGATTGAAATTCCATTTTGGTCCTCTTTCAAAAGTGTTTTTGGCTAATCCAATTTCTTTCTATATAATTTCACAGTCCTGCCACTCCCCACTCCCCCACCCCCGGGATAAAGGATTTTTCTCTTTCCTTCCCCCAGCCACAGTGGTTTTTCTCCTGTGCCCTGGGGATGACAGTGCGTGCTGTTCTTTAGGGAAAATGAACCTAGGCAGTGCTTCGGGCCTCGCGTCTAGCAGCAGCCAGGCCCCTCACCCGCCCTGCACCACCGCGGGAACTTTCTCCCATCTTCCACTACAATCGCGGCCTTTCTGGTGACTACCTAGTGAAGGTCTTGCATAGAGTCTGAATAGGTGTAAACCCTCCTTGTCCAAGTCTGAGGCTTGTAGGAGTCGGACGCTCATAATAGCCTGTTCTCAGCCTTTGGGAAGTCGTTAAAAGATTTTAGCTGAATTCTCCTTGCTCGCTTTTGTAATGGCCTGTCTTCCCGCCATGCTTTGCCCCAGCTGAACCAGTGCTTCTGCGGGCTGTCTCTCCTTGAAAGCACCTGTCTTTACATAGACTTGGGGGTGTCTGGTTACTTTGGCCATCAGTTCTCCTAAAAACTTACGATTTTGTATATTATACAGCTTTCTTGTGCTGTGAGGGTGGGAAAAATGCTCTTTCCAGATTTCTACATCTTAACCTGGGCCGGAAGCCCCTAGTGATGTTCTGTCTTATGTAGGCTGTCAGCCTTTTTGATACATCCAGTTTTCTTCTTACTTTGTTGTATTTTCAGCTCAGTCTTTTTTTCTCCACGTGGCTTACTGCGTTAACTCGTAATGGCCCCACCTCACTGAATTCTAGTGAGTCAAATAATGTTATGAATTGGGCATTAGGTCGTTTTCTGCAGCATATTCTTTAATTCTTCTGAATACTCTTTTCTTTTCTTTATTCTGCTCAGTATTTTTTATGGCCCTTGATGGACCTCGGATGAAGTGAGATTTCATTAGCTCTGCGTTTGTACGTTATTGACCTTGGACCAGCTTTCTGTTCCGCTGTGTCACGGCCAGTCTGCTTTTAGGGTCTGTCAGTGGAAGCAGGTGTGCATGGCAGCCCGTTCAGTTGCAAGTGTCTAACACGGTTCTGCTATAATGAGATGGCCTTCCCTTCTCTTTTGCTCTCTGGTATGCTGAACGCCCACTTGTAGCGTATATTTGTATATTAAATAATAGAATTTTTATCATGCCAATTCCCAGAGCTCTTATTTATACCCTAGTCTTCTCCATTCCCAGGGAGCATTAATTTTACTCTGAATTAGCCTTATTCTACTCGGTTATCTTATTTTCTATAGTTCACTCTCTCCTTCTCTCTGGAAAAAGAAAGATAAAATACTAAAAATATCTTTAGATGCGGTAGAAGGATGAACATATTACTTTGTTCCCCTCAGACAGCAAGTTCTTGAGAGGACATACACTCTGAGTTTTTGAACCTTGCTACCGCGTTTCAAGAGGAATAGCCTATATATATATATATAATGAATTAAAAGCTGCATTATTTTATTATTATTATTATTATTTTTTACAATTCAACTTGAGTCATTTACTGGTAAGTGAAAATTTTCTTCTTCCTTCCTTCCTCCCTTCCCTCCCTCCCTCCCTCTCTCCCTTCTTTCCTTCCTTCCTCTCCTTCCTTACTTTCTTCTCTCTTTCTTTCTTTCGTTCATTCTTTTTTTCTTTTTTAGGGGGAAAAGTAGGAGCCAGAAACTATTTTAAACCATAAGTATGATGTGTTACTTAAAAAAAAAAACAGAGTTGAAACTGTAAGTTGGATTGAAATTAGATGTTATATTTGGCAAAGACCTATGGCCTTAGAATCCTCAACATCTGAATCCTTGAAGGGTTACCTAGTGTAAGGTTTCTACTGGGAATCAGAAGAGGGTATGTTCTAGAAAAATTTATGATCTTCATTATAAGTTTTAAAACCACAGTTATTAATGCGATTCACAAATGGAACTGTTCTCTTGATTTCTCTTTCTAATGGCTATTGTTAGTATATAGAAATACAGCTGATTGTCATATATTGATTTTTGTATCCTGCAACTTTACTGAGTTTGGTTTTTAGTTCTAACAGTTTTGAGGTGGAGTCTTTAGGGTTTTCTGTATATAATACCATTTCATCTGCAAATAAAGATAGTTTTACTTCTTCCTTTCTGATTTGGATGCCTGTTACTTCTTTTTCTTGTCTAATTGCTCCAGGCTGAGTAAGCAGATCTTTTTCCCAGGAAGACATGCAGCTGCTGGCTGTGGCCAAGCAGCAAGAGAGTGCAGGAACCGCATGCATCTGCCTGTGATAGCAAGGTAGAGGAAGAGTGAAAAAACTGGGGCTCCCAGTGCCTTCATCGGGGAGAATCCCAGCAGCTCTTTAAGATTAGCAAACAGCTCTCTTTCACAAATAGTCTAGGCACTTTTCAAACTGCTGCTTTTGCTCTGGGCCTCAGAGCAAGTGAGTCTGTGTGCAAGCCCTTTAACGGTGGTATCTCGGTTCCGGATGGCCCTTCGGGTCTCCTGCATGTAAGCCCTACTGTCTTTCGAAGCTAGACATTTTGGAGGCTCCTTCCTCTGGTGCAGGTCCCAAGGGTTGGGGTGACTGCTGTGAGGCACAAACCCCTTGCTCCTCAGGAAGAAGGTCCTATTTTGTGAGATCTCTCCCGATAGTAGGTCACTGCAGCAAGGGTGGGGTTTTTGGTGAGACCCTGTTTCCACCTCTCCTTTTCCTTTTGATGTGACCCTTTTATCCTTTGTCGTGGAGGAACTGAGGTCTTTTTTGGAAGGAATTGTTCCATATGTAGCTGTATATTTAGTGTGCCTGTGGGAGGAGGGGAGTTCAGGATTTTCCTATGCCACCATCTTGGACCTCCCCAGCCCCCAATAGAGTTCTTTAATGTTATATTTTTACAGCAAGTGAAAACTGCCTTTCCTTTTGTTGCTTTAATAAGAAAGCTGCTTTCTTTGGTTTTCTAGTTAAAATTTATTCTTATTGGCACTTTGCCCTGAGTACTCTCCCGATGGTAGTTATCTGTATTGTTTGTCAGAGTTAATTTTACCCAGCATGGTTTTTTCTCCCAGTACATCAGCAAACATCTCTCCATAGTGGATGATCTTACTTTCTGCAGATTGCATCAGATCTGGCAACAGGGACTTTCCTCTATCTTTGGGTAGAAATAAAAAAACTATTATGGTGTACAAATTGATAAACTGATCAAAAACTATTATGGTATGTATAGAAAACCCTCTCTTAGCTGGTAATGTCTTAGATTATATTCTTTTGCAGAAGGTGAATATCTGCTCAAGTTCATACTGATCATAATAGTAGCATTTTTTGAGAGACCCTGAGCTCCATTTAGTTAAACCATGATAGGGTCTACTTTCTGTTCAATATCTCTGCGTAACTCTCATTTTATTTGAAATTGCCTGTGTGTATCATTAAAGAAACACATTTATACTTATCCCCTAAAAATAACAGTTCCAGAAGGAAAATAACTATCTTGGGTCTGCAATATTTCCCCCATTTAAAGAAGAAGTGATTCTTTTGCAATGACTGCTATAAAGTATTCTGACTACTGAAGCTTAAAAAACATGTTAACACTGATAAGAGTTTATAAATGGAATGGAGATTCATAATTTCAACTGAATTCACGCTGTCCTCAGCCATAAGAGACCTGCTTAGCTTATTGCTTCTAAGCTATAAGAATCTCTTCATTATATTGAACCTTGCTTGTATAACTTGAGCATATGTGAAACAAGGATTCTAATAGACACTTCTCAAATATAACATACACAGAACTATTATTAGCATGAAATTGAGAGAAACATATGGTTCAGAAATTAGTTTAAGGGCAATTACATTTTCGCCATCAACACTTAGAGACCAGCCTTTTCTGTTAATGCTGTAGTAGAAGTTACACACGTATTTTAGTAACTTAGGGTTTAAACATAATCTCACCTTAAATTCTATATGAAACAATAATATCAAAATCATGAAACATAAAAAATCATCATAAACAAAAGTATTCTATTTCATTGTTCACTTAATATGCCTACATTTGATTTTTCAGTATAACTGAAAATAGTATATATAAGCAAATTAAAATAATGTGTTCACATGTTTTCTTCTTTAAATAATCACAATTGTGCCATTTAATTTGATTACTTGAACTTGTTGCTAGAAAGTATGATGTGACCAAATACACACACACACACACACACACACATGTCTCAGTATTTGTAGAACTGAAAGAGTTGGGAAATGTAGCTTCTATTCTAACTTCTACCACATGACCATAGGTGGACTGAGTGAGTTCAACTTTCCCAAGACTCTGGTCTCGTATTTGAAAATGAGAGATTTGGACGACATATTCTCTAAACACAGTTTTTGTATTAATAGTTCGAATTTAAACCACTGTCAAATTTTTACCCAGCAGCAACTGAAATGAAAAGGACCTTTCCTCATATCAGACATTGCTACTTGACTTTGACTTGGTTATGATTCAACATTACTAAGAAGTAATATGTCCCCGACTGAGCTTTTGGATAATATGTGACTATGTCTTACAACATAATTAGATTAAAATCAAATCAGGTTAGCTCTTGCTTGGTGAAGACTGAGTACAGTGAGTGGGATTATTACAGTAGAATTATGCTTGATAATAAATGGCTAAACTGTTGGCTATAAGGCCGTGAGTAGACAACAGTATGGAGCTAGTCGAGAGAGTGCCAGTAGACCAGTCTCCAAGAGTTGACTTTGGAAAAATCAAGGAGGTGAAAGTGGTCTTAGTTAGGACCTTGCCAAAATACTTTGTTTCATTTTGTTTTCATTCTACTTCCTCACCTTCAAATTTAAAGCAAGGAATGGACAATATTCCTAGAGAACTGGCAAGAGAAAGATTCATGCTGAATAATTGTCCCTTGATGTTATTGTGATTGATCAAAATTTTCTATGGAAGTATGTTTAATCCTGGGTAATCTCATAGCACATTGTGATTAATTTTCTTCTCTTTAGTTCTCATTTTTTTAAATTAACAATCATACATGTGTGCAATTAGATGTTCAAAGAGAGAAAAGATGAAGTCTTCACTTTGACGGGTTACACTTTAGATGAGAAGATAATTGATAACCTGATTTGCAGTCAGGAATCTCACTTAAGACAGGTAAGGTAAATCACCAACACACACACCAACACATAAAGGCCATTTACCTGACTTGTTAATCACGATGTTGTAAATTTATGTGCATGATCAATTCACGCTTGTTATAATTTGGTGTCCACGCAGTAATAGATTTGTCAGAAGCAGCTGTTACTGGTTTACCAGAAAAAGAAGCCATTGTAAATTTAGTTTGGATGGAATGCTCTCAGTAAATATGCACTTTCCTGGAGCTTTTGTATAGAAACTAATGGTGTTTATTCTTTGGTTTAGCAACTATTGATTGAGTAGGGAGCACATATTATATACTCAACACTTTACTGAGAACTGGGTATAGAGTACAGTTTTTCCTCCTAAGCATGGATATGTTATGCTGCCACTCTACTTTCCAGCCTGCTGGTTTTGAAGGTCAGGTGAGATCCATGGTCTCAGTACTTGAACTCAATCTCTTGACTGAAGCTAGTGTCTTACTCATTAACCCCCTTTGTAACTTCAGGGTGTCTGGCAAATGATGTATGCCCATGGCATAGATGGAATAATTGATATCTGGATCCATCAAGTATCTCAATCAGAGCGTTCAGAAACCTCAGACTGTTAGGATGAGATAGTGGAAAACAAGGAGAGTAAGTGGAATTTTGTGTGAGCTCTGAAGGGAAGACTTAGATTATTGAAGACATGGAGAAGAGGTACTCCAAAGAGGCCATACTGCTTAAACAAGGAAAGTGGCACAGATGGGCTGACAGTGAGACAACTGGGATGACATGTAGGGAAAGGATCCAAATAGTGTGAAGCATGTCAGAGTTTCAAGGCTGTGGGATGTTTTGTTGTCCTCTACTTCTTTCTTAAACACTGTATTAAGCAAAGAATTCACCAAAGAGATGATTTATAATGCTGGCTTCATTCAGAAAAACTATGGCTCAGGTAAACTATAACTTTTATTAAAGGAGCTTCACCAATGTATTTCAGCATTCAGTGGCTATTTCTAAAACTACTCTACAGGGTGAATTGGTCAAATTATAGAGATTACAAAACTCTAATGTGGCTTTCTGAGTCTTGGAAAGTCCTCAAAATTACTCTTGCAAAAATAAATGAATTTTATGTACACTAACATGCTGACTTTTCTGACTTGGCTTATTTGTTAAATTCCATAAATCATCAGAATTAGGTATTTAAAATCTGATGGTAATTTTAGGCGATACTGTATCTGTTCAATGTTACTGAGCTTTAAATCACTATGTTTGAAATTGATTATATATAAATATCCCATACCCAACATTATACTTGTTACGTTACTTGGTATTGACCATTATTTTACTTTAGTTTTAATTAAGGAGTAGTTCCTTTTACTTTTAAACACTGATTTTTAAAATTAGGTAAGATATTTATGAGGTAAAAATTACATATATGTATCACACATAAGTGTGTTTGTATGTATGTATGTGTATACGTGTGTGTGTCTTTGCTAGAAAAACTTTCTCCTTTCAGTGCCTTTTGCTGACCTCTAAGTTCCCACTCCACAGTGCCCTCCCACTGCCAGCAAACACTGTTATTATAATTTTATATACTTTCAAATATTTTTATAAATACACAAATAAGTAGCAATACATATTACTTTCATCTTCTTCTTACCCAAAAGGGTAGTATACACATCACCCTGCCCTGCACTTTGCCTTCTTTTCACTCCAAACATATACTTTGAAGATGTTTTCATACTATCACCTAAGGGTTTCCTTGGTTTCATCTATTTTTTAACTTAAAAAAAAAAAAAGGTTATTTGTTGTATTTCTTATTTCAAACCATGTTTGGAGGTAGAAGAGATATGAATGACTGCAGGTGCAAGCACTAAAGATCCAAAACCCTGTCATAGCCATCATGGGGTGGCTATTATCTTACTGTGGTCAAATAAGGACTTATTATGGTTTGATTACCATTTCCAATCCTCAGGATTCCCTGTCAGGCTGTTCTAAGGTGACATTGAAATCAGTGATCCATTAAACTCTTGAATTCTAAACCATCTTTTAATACTGTGCCAAAAAATATTTTCACATGCAATATCCTGAGTTCATAGCCCTCTCCTCATTGCATTTAATGTGAAAGGAAAGAGTATCTATATCCCAAAGATCTCTTCTGTCCTATTCTTCAAACCAGTGTTACCTTGAAAAGTTACTAAATCAATACTTCACATTTTATCTTTGATACTGAAAGTGTTAATTTGTCTTATTAGCAGGGTGAAGCAGATATAATTTAGCTTCTTTTTAATAGGATGATCTTCCTGTGAACTTTAGTTGTTAGGAACTCTAATTAGTAAAGTATAAACAAACACTAACTGGAGATTATGGACGCAGAGAGGGTGGGCTTGTCACTTCCTGCAGACTGTAGTGCTTTCCCCTCTTCTAGTGGCTCCTGCTGATCTTCTGTGTCACTTCTTTTCTGTCAGTCAAGATGCTTGTCATCTCTATAACTCTTGTTTCCTGGCTCTCACCACTCTAGTAGTTCACTGCTATATTTCGTCTTCTGATTTCTGGGAATTTATTTTTCTTCTTGTCTCTTTCATCTGGTGCTTCCTGGCTTTGGCATAGGTAGGGCTTGGTGCTAACAGTTAGCTTGGACACAGTGAGTTATTAGTGTTATTTGACAAAAATGTCCAGTTTTCCCCATTCAAAACATTGGGCAGCTTGCATAGTGTTACGTGGGGTCAAGTAACTAATTCTGGTCAATAAGTTGTAGACAAAAGTATGTGTGTCACTTACTGGTTGAATATTGCATAAATAAATTTTCTCTTTCCCTTCTGTCACAAGGGTTGGGAATGTTCAAGTTAATGGCTTCTCTGAGGAACTGAGGTCCAGAGTAACTATAATAAGCAGATCCCACCTTACCAATCCCAAATAAGTATATGGTATGTGCCTAAAAGAAATATTTTTTGTTTGTTTATTTGTTTTTAAAGATTTTATTTATTTATATGGCAGAGAGAGTGAGCACGAGCAAGGGGAGAGGCAGAGAGAGAAGTAGACTCTCCTCTGAGCAGGGAGCCTGATGCAGGGCTCAATCCCAGGACCCTGAGATTATGACCTGAGCGGAAGGCAGATGCTTAACTGACTGAGCCACCCAGGTGCCCCTGTTTATTTGTTTTTAAACTACTGAGATTCAGAGGTGTTTGTTACCATGGAATAATCTAAGCTATAGCCTATCCTATATAACCTCCAAGAATATTTCTTCCTTCTTTTTTTTTTTTTTAAAAGATTTTATTTGACAGAGAGAGAGAGAGAGAGACAACACAAGCAGGGGGAGTGGAAGAGGGAGAAGCAGGCTTCCGGCCGAGCAGGGAGCCCGATGCGGGGCTCGATCCCAGGACCCCAGGATCATGACCTGAGCCGAAGGCAGATGCTTAACGACTGAGCCACCCAGGCGCCCCATATTTCTTCCTTCTTGTTGGTAAATGAACAACACATCATTTCTGTGTATTTCATGTAGTCATGGGGCAGGATAAGGAGAGACTACTCTTCTATCACTGGTATATTAGTGTATTTTCCCTTTACTTCCAAGTTCATTGCTGTTTTGGAGGCTAAAGACACCATTGATTTGAATAGTCTGACAAACATCTGAATCTAGATCACTGGCAAAGCAGGGCAACACCCATCTGGGGACAGAAAAAATGATGCAACCAGAGGGTGACACTGGAAAAGAGGTAGTGTTGAAATAGTGAGCCAGGTGAAGGCAGTAGGAGAAAAGCCTATCAGTAGACCTCCTAATATAAAACATATAACATGGAGTAAGAGGTTATTCAAGACAACATCCAGTATCAGAGGGAACACCAACTAACATGACAGACACTTTCTGATGGACGAACAGTACAGTCCAGAAACCCAGGAGGCCTTGGGTAGCAGGAAAACCAGAGCTTAGTTACAGATCTGGCTTTTAAGTCTAAGACTGCCATTCCTGGAGAACTGGTAAACTAAGTAGAATTCCAAACCTAGGAATGCTTACTATACTAATAATCAAGACAGGAGCCTGGACTAGGAAGTCCAAAGTACAAGTTAAGACATGGTGTAAGTCAAGGGTTAACCAGAGGAACAAGGCAGAGTCAGTTATTGGGTCTGTAGCTCAAGGTCTGGATCTGACCAACCACATTAGTAAAAATACCAAGTGATAGTATCAAGCTTCTTAGATTTCTCCTGCCTATGTTCAGAATTGGTTCTTGATTTTGAGGTGGACTTGATCTTGCAAATGAAGGTCAAGAGGTCCCCACCTTAGAAAAGGAGGCCATGCTGAGGAAGGAGAACCTAGAACAACCTTACTAGTTAAATAACTTTTCTTCTATGTCTGTTTTTCTCTCTGCTTTGTCCTTACTTTCATTATATGAATAATCAGGATTGCTGGAAGTGGCTAGCAGAGTAATGAAAGAATAGAATAGATCAATAAATTGACCAGATCCTCATGTATTTATCTTTATATGTATGCTTCTTTCCAATCTGTATGGTTCTTTTTAGCACATGTTTCTGAGTGACTTACAGCATGGCATTGTTCCCATATATGACCTTGGTTACTTCTCAATTAAATTTAGTATACCATCCCAAGCCCAACCTCCTCCATGGCTTCAGGCTGCCTCAGATTTTGCCTGGGTTCATGAGCCTTTACTCAATGAGGCCAACTGGTTTGACCCAGCTTTTTAAATTGGAATCATACAGGTTCCTTATCAATAAATATAACTATGTTATCTTCAAAGGACAGATCTTAACACTTCGTAAAATCCAAAGAAGTCTCGTAGTTATGATCTTCCTACTCAAAAGACAGAATTATTTCCTATATAATACAAGTAATTTAAGCAATTAAAATATATCCTTTTACACAGAAATAGGGAAATACAAATTAATTTTGAAGATTAGGAAGAAGAAAAAGAGAAAAAAAAAACACTTTTATTTTGCCAAACAACAATTTTATAAGATAAAACAAACACATCTATAAGTAACATATGTTTTTAAATAATTCTTAAATGGAAGTCTGGGAGTCTATGCAATAAAAATGGTTTTGCCTCTGAGTTTCTTTTTACCTGGACAAAAATTACATAATCTTTCTGTTCTCAGTAAAATAAGGGAGAAGAGCTAGACTAGTCTAACTCCAAGGTCACTTTTAATATATAATTTTAAATATTTTTTTTGAGAGATTTTTCAGGTCACAGTCTCTGATTTAAGAATTGATGAAAAAATGCAACTCTGTTTTAAGATTCATCATTGAGAAAAAAAATCTGTAGTTAATCATGAGAACTTCTATATTTTAAAAACTTGATGACAAATACCATTTATTGAGTTTATTTTGTACCAGGTACTTCCTAAGATCTTACTTATTTCATCTGGTTTAATGCTCCCTGTTACCTGTATTAGTTTGCTAGGCTGCCATAACAAAGCACCACAGACTGGGTGGCTTCAACAACAGAAATATATTTTCTCACAGCTCTGGAGGCTAGAAGTCTGAGACTAAGGTACCCACAAGATTGGTTCCTTCTGAGAGCCCAGAGGGAAAGCTCTGTTCCAGGCATCCCTCTGTGGCTTGCAGATGGTCATCTACTCCCTACGTCTCTCTGTACTTGTCTATGTTCAAATTTCCTTTTCTTATAAGGACACCAGTGATATTGGGTTGGGCCCATCCTAATGATCTCATTTTAACATAATTATCTCTGGAAAAACCCTGTCTCCAAATATGGTCACATTCTGAGGTACTAAGGGTTAAGATTTCAACATATGAATTATGAAGGGACATAATTAGCCCTTGGCAAGCCCTATGAAATATGCATAGTATCCTTACTTGAAAAATAAAGAAACTGAGAAATGAGATTATTTGTCTTAGATCTCACAGCTAGTAAACAGATTTGAACCCACGTCCATTTCACTCATAATCCCCTACACTTAATTATTAGCCATTCTTGCTTTCAGATAATTACAATTATAAGACATTGAAAGCTGCACTATGACTATAGTCACAGAAGCAAGTTATTTTAAGAGTTAAAACAGTCTTCAATGGAGCTCAAGTACATGTTAATTATCAGAGGAAAAGGAAAAAAGAATACAATACATGTTAAGTTTCAAGAGATGGATATTTGGCCTTAAACTATGTAATTACTTATAAAATATGTTTAACATTTTTTTCTGATGATAAAAATAATGCATATCTATTGTAACATTTGGATAATATAGAAGTATATAAAGAAGAAAAGTTATAATCACACACAACCCCATCCTTTGGAGCTAAATATTAAGTAAACATTTTAAGTAAATATACACTGATAGACTATATATAGTTTTAAAACCTTGCTTTTTTCACTAAAAATAGTATATAATTAACTTTTCATTTGCAATTCATTATCCTTTGGCATCATGACATTTTTCTATAGCTTCACATATTGAAATAATTTAGACTTATAGAAAAGAATACTACAAAGCACTTTGGTTATACCCAGATTTTCCAGTTAATATTTAACCATATTTGTCTTATTTTTGCTTTCCTGTGTGTGTGCATGTTGTTTTCTAACAAGAACATTGAATTGCACAAACATAGTACAATTATAAAAATTAAGAAACTAGGATCAATATAGGAATGTCATCTAATATACAGCTCATATTCAGATTTTGCCCATTGTCCCAATAATGTCATTCACAACAAAAGAAGAAATTTGGCTCCAGGATTTTATCCAGGTTCACACATTCTATTCAGTTCTTTCTAACCTTTAACTTTTTAAACCTGAACAACTCTTTAGTCTTTGTCTTTCATGGCTCTCATTATTAGGCTAGTTATCTTGTAGTTTGCAACATCCCATTTCGATTTTATTATATTTTCTCAGGATTATATTTGGTTTCTGCATTTTTGGCAAGAATACTACCAAGTGATGCTCTGTCCTTTTCAATGTAATCTATCAGAAGGTATGGGATGTTGGTTTACCTGACTGCTTGTGACATTAGATTTGATCACTTAATGAAAATGGTGTCTGCCAGGTTTCCTCACAGAAAAATTATACTATATAGCATTGGTAAATATATACAAATAACAGAATAAAAAGTTCAGAAATAAAAACCATATGTATATGGTCAATGAAATTTTAACATAGATGCCAGCCACTGAGTGGGGAAGATATTTTCAACCAATTGTTGGCTGGAAAAATTGAAGAATTGAAATATAATGAGCATCAATCCTGACCTCACACCATGTAAAAATATAACTCAAAATAGATTTTATACCTAAGGGTATGAGTTCTAATTATAAAGAGTCTAGAAGAAAACATATAAACAAAATGTTAGTGACTTTGGGTTTGGCAAATATTTGTTAAATAGGATACAAAATTTCAGGTTATATTAAAGAAATCTATAAATCGAACTTCATCAAAGTTAAAACTCTTGCTCTTAAAAGAAACTGTTTTTTAAAAATGAAATAACAAAGTACAGATGGGAGAGAAAAATTTTTCAAAACATATATCTGACAAAGGACTTGTATCCAGCATGTCTGTATTATATAAAGAGTTTTTATAAAAAATAAAAAGACAACCAAATTAAAAAAATAAATGAGCAAAAAAATTGAACTATTTCCAAAAAAAGATATATAAATTACAAAAAAGTATATAAAAAGATGATCGATATCATTATCTTAAGAAAGGGCATATTAAAACCACAATAACATGTCAGTGCACTCAAAATTTAAAATCAAAAAGACTGACGACTATACCAAGTGTTGGCAAGGATGTAGAGGAACTGGAACACTTATACACTGCAGTGGAAATGTAAACTGATAGCACTTTGGAAGAATTCGTCAGTTTCTTAAATATTGAACATACACATACCATAAGACCCAGCCATTCCACTGCACTTCCCCAAGAGAAATGAATGCATATATCCATATAAAGACTTATAAATAATAATGTCTTCAGGATTTTGATAGGGATTATAGATTATATTGAATTTGTACATTACTTTGGATGTTTTAACAATACTAATTCTTCTAATCCACGAACACAGAATGACTTTCCATTTAGTTGTGTCTGCTTTATTTCTTACATCAGTGTTTTATAGTTTTCAGTATTCCAGTCTTTTGATGCTCTAGTTAGTTTTAAGTATCTTATTCTTTTTGGTGCTATTGTAAATGAGACTTTTTTTTAATTTTGTTTTTGGATAGGTCATTGTTAGTGTATAGAAATGCAGCTAATTTTCATATATTGAGTTTGTATCCTGGAACTTTACTGAATTTGTTCATTAGTTCTAACAGTTATTTTGTGGAGTCTATAAGATTATGTCCTCTATAAATAGAGATAATTTTACTTCTTCCTTTCTTATTTGTTGCCTTTTATTTCTTATTCTTGCCTAATTGCTCTGGCCAGGACTTCTAGTACTATATTGAATAGAAGTGGTGAGAGTAGGGATCTGTGCCTTATTCCAGATCTTAGAGGAAAAGCTTCCAGTTTTTCACCAGTATGATGTTAGCTCTGGACTTTTCATGTGTGGCTTTATTGTGTTGAGGCAAGTTCTTTCTACACCTTTTTTTTTTTTTTTTAAATAAAAGGATACTGAAGCTCTTTAAATGCTTTTTTCTGTACCTATTGAGATAATTATGTGATTTTTGTTCTTTATTCTGTTGGTATGGTGAAAACATTTGAAAACCATATATCTGATAAGGGGTTAATCTCCAAAATATGTAAGGAACTCCTAGAACTCAAAACAAACAAACAAAAACAAGCAGAAAAAAAAGGGAGCAAAAGAATTAATTAACAATGAGATACCACTACACATCTATTACAATGGTCAAAATCCGGAATACCAACCACACTAAATGCTGACAAGGATTTGGAGCAACACACCCCTCATTCATTGCTGGTGGAAATGCAAAATGGTACAGCCACTTTGGAAGTTTGGCTGTTCCTTACAAAATGAAACATACTCTTACCATATGATCTACCAATTGTGCTCCTGGTATTTTTCCAAAAGATTTAAAAACTATCTACACAAAAGTCAACACATGTGTGTTTATAGTAGTTTTATTCATAATTGCCAAAATTTGGAAATAACCCAGATGTCTTTAGTGGGTGATTGGGTAAATAAACTGTGGTATATCCAGACAGTGGAGTATTATTCAGGGACTAAAAAGAAATGAGCTCTCAGGCATGATAAGACATGGAAGAACCTTAAATGCATATTGCTAAGTGAAAGAAGTCAATCTGAAAGGCTGTACACTGTGTGATTCCAACTATATGGTGTTCTAAAAGAGGTAAAACCATAGAGGCAATAAAAAGATCAGTGGTTGCCAGGGGTGGGAGTGGGGGATTCATAGGCAGAGCACAGAGAATATTTAGGGCAGTGAAAATAGTCTGTATGATAATATAATGATGGATAGATGTCATTACACATTTGTCCAAACCCATAGAATGTATAACACCAAAAGTGAACTCTAAGGTAAACTATGGACTTTGGATGATTATGGTGTGTCAATGTAGGTTCATTTTATAAAAAATATACCATTCTGGTAAGTGATGCTGATAATTAGGGAAGCTATGCATGTCTGGGGGCAAGGGTCTGTAGAAAATCTTTACATCTTTCTCTCAATTCTGTTGTAAGCCTAAAACTGCTAAAATAAATAAATAAATAAATAAATAAATTCAAATTTTTTTAATGGCAAAAATCCAGAATTCAAAATTTCTTAAAAAAAAGAAAAGGGGGATCTGAATGGACATTTCTTCAAAGAAGACATGCAGATAGCTAACAGGTTCATGAAAAGGTGCTCAACTTGTTCATCATCTGGAAAATAGGATGGCTATTATCAAAAAAAAAAAAGATAACAAGTGTTGGAGAGGTAGAAAGGTGTGGAGAAATTGGAAACCATGTGCATTGCGGTGGAAATGTAAATTTGTGTAGCTATTCTGGAAAACAATATGGAGATTCCTCAAAAAAATTAAATATAAAACCACTATATGATCCAGCAGTCTCAGTTCTGGGTATTTATCTAATAGTGAAATCAGGATCTTGAAGAGATAGCTGCACTCCCATGTTTATTGTAGCAGTATTATTAATTATTATTATTACTATTATTATTTTGGCATTATAGTAGGCAGAATATGGAAACAACATAAATGTTCATCATCAGATAAAAGGATAAAACAAATGTATATACATACAATAGAATATTATTCACCCTTTTTTTAGAAGAAAGTTCTAACATTTGTGACAACATGGATGGACCTATAAGACATTAAGGACCTAGAAAGCATAAGCTAAGTGAAATAAGTCAGTCACAGTAGGACAAATACTGCACAATTTTTCTTGTATGAGGCATTTAAAATAGTCAAACATAGAAGTAGACAACAGAAAGGGGATGGTGGGAAGAGGATACGGGGACTAGTTGTTCAGTGGGTATAAAGGTACAGGTGAGGTGATGGTTCCATGAGTGAACATATATGTCAAAACTCATCATGCTGTTCACTTTAAATATGTGTGGTATCTCAGTTATGCTTTAAGAAAGCTGAAAGAATTAGTGAATCTAAAATAACAAGATACCACTTTTAAAGGATTTATATTTTTATATAAAATTTAAATGTTAATTTCAACAAATAAATGTATATACATGAACATATTTTAAAAGGAAAAGAAATCATTAATAGGAAAAGACAGAGGGGAAGGAATTCCAAGGAGAGGAAACAGCAGTGCAAAGGCCCTGGGGCAGGAAAGAACTTTTTAGTAACCAAAAGAAGACTAATGTGGCTGAAATGCAGTAAGAGGTGGTAGTGGGGGTGGAGTCAGATGAGGTTGGAGAAGCCAGCAGGTATCAGTTCCTGAAGGAGTTTATGGGCCTCTTTTCTTTTTCTTTTCTTTTCTTTTCTTTTCTTTCTTTTTTTTTTGTAGAATTTGTGTATTTTGTTAAATGTTAAAAGATGTAAGTAGGAAAGTACTCTCCAAACTGTGAAAGATTACTCTGGCTGGTAAGCAAAAATAACTTTGAGAAAGACAGTTTTAGAAGTCAAGTGACCAGTAGGGAGGCTATTTTAGTAAAAAGTTTCCAGTTTACTATATTGAGAAAGTGACAAAATGAAGAGCCAACTAGTGAAAATGTTAAAGAAGGAGGAATTGTAAGGGAAATATCAAAAACCAAGTTTTGAATGTAACGAATTTGAGAAACATGTAGGTCATCTAAGTGAAATTGATGCAAAGGTAGGTGGATTTATGAAACTAAGTGTCCTAAGGCATGATCTCCATTGAAGATATAAATGTGCACATGGTTAAATGGTTGACTTAATCTCTGATTATTTCCTTAGTCCCCATATTTTACTTTTTTATTTCGAAGATTTTATTTATTTATTTTAGAGAGAAGGGGGAGGGGCAGAGGGAGAGTAGAGAGAAACCCAAGCTGGCTCTGTGCTGAGCATGGAGCCTGGTGCCTGGATCGATCCCATGACCTGAGATAAGGCCTGAGCCAAAACCAAGAGTTGGGCACTTAACCGACTGAGCCACCCAGGTGCCCCAGTACACATATTTTACAAATAGAAATTCTTTGTGAGTACTTTAAGGAATATTACTATTTTATTTTTTTTTAAGATTTTGTTTATTTATTTGAGAGAGAGAGAGAGCACACGAACGGGGTGAAGGGCAGAGGGAGAAGCAGACTCCTCACTGAGCAGGGAGCCTGATGTGGGGCTCGATCCTGGAAATCCAGGATCTTGACCTGAGCTGAAGGTAGATGCTTAACTGAGCCACCCAGGCACCCCGGGGAGTATTACTATTTTAAAGATATTTATGCATAGGATATACATTTCAGAAAGGTTACACTCTTCTGTATACTCTCTAGCCATATAAGGTGATTCCCTAGCTGTGTAAAAGGAGGTTTGCTATATGAGACCCTCGTCAGGGTGTTACTACATATTTTAATCATCTTTTTTTTTTTTACTTAAGCCAATCAAGTCATTTCATTGGGTATGAAGGGAAAGAGACCAGATTAACTAGAGATCAATATAGGATTATTATTGGCTAATATATTTTAAGCTGCTTTACTTTTGGTTAACCACCTTAACAAAGAGTTCTATAGAATATTTGAATCTACATTAAACTGGAGAATTTGTGGTCCAGAGAAATCATGGTAAAAACTGATGTGGTTTTGGAATATAGGTGAGGTTCGGTGGGGTGAGGTCCGGAGCCGACGACCATGAAAGAATTCTTGAGGCGGCTGGTGCAAAAAGGTGGCTTATTAAAGCACGGGGACAGGACCCATGGGCAGAAAGAGCTGCTGCACCCGGGTTGTGAGGGGTGGCTGATTATATACTATGGGGTTGGGGGAGGTAAGGAAAAAGGGAGGCTTCAAAAGAACTTTCATATGCTAAAGAAGACTCACAGGATACCAGAGGCCTTGCCATTGTCAAGTTAAGGTTGTTTTACCCTCTAGCAAGGCATTAACATGAAGATGGTTGGGAGCTTCCTGGAGGAACATTACACTCTGCCGCTTCAAGTATCTGTCAATGGGCTGCAGGTTATAAGGACATTTAATTGTATCTACATTTCCTTCTGGAAGCTAGGTTATTGATAGAAATACTTTGTTCTTGTAGATTGCTAAGACATTTGTAAACTGAGGGAGACTCAGGTCTTGCAGGATTGTGATCTCTGTAAGTTAACGATTTGTTTTTCCTTTCCTTAGCTTTAGGGCAGCCAGGAGTGTCTGAGGAAAGTCACATATATCCCATGGGGGGGGGGGTGTCAGCTTCTGCTTTGTCCTCAGGTTGCCTTCTCTTCCCTCATCTAAAACCAGTCTAAGTTCTGAGCTGTAATTCCAAAAGGTGTACTTAAACATATTCAATTATAGATTATTAACATATTAGCAAAATTTTTAGTTACACTAAACTGATCACTGGCGAATTCTAGGCAACTCTTCTTATTGAAGGTATAAGTATGCTTTAGACTTGATAAACTAATCTCCCTCAGACACACAAACTCATGATAGGACTTTAGAAAACCACCTTTTTCCAACTCTCTCCCTTACATGTGAATCCACCATGCTCAATAGACAAGTTATCTGACAGTGTTGGATATAAGGAGAAAAATTCAGAATAAGGAGGACAAATGAAGACAAAGTAGGATAAATATCTGTGGGCTAAGCCTTTATGAAATAATTCTGGCAAGATTTATAATTTTCTGTTCACCAGTCTACCAAAGCTTTGCCTTTAAAGACCATTTCTAAAGGAATTTTGCATCTGTAGGAAAGGAGATGGCTTTTGGATACTATTATTTATAGTACATGACGTATTTTAAGGACTAAATTCTCTCTTTTAAAAGCATCTTTATACTGCGAACATCTTGACTTTTTTTTTTTCTCATTGGCTGATTGGGGCAAACAAATGTCTTCACCATTCTTTTCCTTATAAGCAAATACTTCTACAACTGCAGCTGAAGAGATACCAACCTCTCTGAGCAGGTGATTTATTCAAGTAAGCAGAAATTGGACTTAATTGATGTGACACTGAAAACAATCTCCTTTTTTAGTTGTGACAGCAATGTAAATGCTGAAACAGGAAAACAACTGAGCAGTGTTTATTTTTCTTATTTAATTGTACTTTCTTGTCAAGCTCAGGTTCAAAGGATAGGACTATGTGTGAAATAAGGGTTTTCCTGTAATGTGGTGAACTACACCATGTAGTGATAGGCTTTCTATAAGAATTACATTGAGGGTAAATGCTTACACGTAGAGAATGGTTGAGAAATTTATCCAAAGTAGATAAGTTCAATTCAGTATTAAGAGGTATGTGTAAGCCAAATGAAAGTTATCACCAGGAGTGAGAACACAAGTCACATAGAAATATCATTGTCTTCAGGCTCAGATGCGGTTTCAAATCCTTTTGTAACCTCAGCTGCGTCATCTACTAAATAGAGATATGGTGATGGCCAATTGTATGTGTCAGCTTGACTGGGCTAAGGGATGCCCAGAGAGCTGGTAAAACATTATTTCCGGGTGTGTCCGTGGGAATGCTTCCGGAAGAGATTAGCATTTGAATTAGTAGGCTGAGTAAAGAGACCCACCCTTACCAATGTGGGTGGGCATCAATCATCCAATCCCTTAAAGAGCCCAAATGGAACAAAAAGGTGAAGAAGGAAGGACAAATTCTTGCTCTCTCTTCTTGAGCTATCTGAGGGCAGGAGAAAATGGATGTCCCAGCTCTCTGGGCATCCCTTAGCCCAGTCGACACATAAAATTAACCATCACCCTATACCTATTTAGTAGAACTCTTGGTTCTCTGGCCTTCAGACTTCAGGACTTAGCCAGTGCCCCCTCCCCCCCCCCCCCCCCCCCAGTTCCCAGGCCTTGGGCCTTGGCCTGGGGGTAACACCATCAACTCCCCTGGTTCTCAGGCCTCCAATTCAGACAGAATTACACTACCAGCTTCCCTGGTTCTCCAGCTTGCTGACAACAGATTGTGGGGACTTCTAGGCCTCTATAAGCATGTGAGCCAATTTCTACAATAAATCTGCTCATATATGTATATCTTCTGTTGGTTCTCTTTCTCTGGAGAACCCTGACTAATACAGAAAGTAACAATAGTACCTAACTTTGAAGGAAGCTGTGAAGCTTAAATTTACATAAAAATAGTTCATTTCCTGGAACATGGTAAGTACTTACTATATGTTAGTTTGCTTCTATTGGATCTAGATTTGTTAAAGTTACTTGGGAAACACATTAATCTTATTTGTCCATTTGTGTTTTTAATATGATTTATTTAAGTAGATTCTGTGTGCCAGGAACCAGTGTTGGGTACCAGTGTTTGAATGATGACTTCGACATAGTCCCTGTCCTCAAAGAGATTGCAACCTGGTAAACTGATGAATCTTACAAATACTCTTAGTCTTCAGGACAAAATTTACCATTTCATTATATATGGCTTTGCACTGTTGATCATTATTTTCTATCTGTCTTAATTAGGCTCTGTTCAACTAGGTCTTGTCCATTCAACAGAGTATTACAATTACAGTGATAAAAGGATCTTCATTTAATTGAGCTTGGCCCCTCATTTAACAGAGAAGGGAGCTGAGATTTTGGGACAGTGCAGGAGGAGGCCCACAGGAGGAAGGGACAGTTCCTCAAACTCAAAGCCATAGCTCAGGTCTCCATATTGTGTCCAGGATTCTCTTCCCTCTACAGATCACTAGTTACTAAACTCTTATGAGCAGGAAATTGCCCTACATTCTATGCCAGTCACTAAACTGGCATTCCTTTGTTCTGACACCTCTAAGGGCACTGTTTTGGTAAGCCACGAGCTTTCTGTATGGCCAACTAAGAATAATTTTATAATCTGTATTGTACCTCACTAGTCTCTGTACAAATGTCTCATTAAAATGAAAACAAAATACTGGTTATTGTACCTTATATCCTGATGCAAGACCTTACCCTACCCACTCTCTTCCTCAACATTTGCTCAGGTACTTGGAACATTCCCATAGAAACACATCACAGGCCACTCATGTTCTTCTTCATTCTCCATCAGGGTCATCTTTTTTCAGGTGTTTGCCAGGGAATGCTCTTCCACCGAGCATGTTCTCTTGTGCCTGCTCACCCCTGTTGTACTAGGGTCTGTGGTAGAAGGTATGAGTATGTTTGTGAGTGTGGTGCTCACAGTGCAACGCTGGTAGGAAACCACACCAAAGGAGGACCCTCCAGTGGCACATCTTATAGCTGATTCTCTCAGCATTTTATGAACACTTTTTTTTTTTAAAGATTTTATTTATTTATCTGAGAGAGAATGGGAGACAGAGAGCATGAGAGGGAGGAGGGTCAGAGGGAGAAGCAGACTCCCCGCCGAGCAGGGAGCCCGATGCGGGACTCGATCCCGGGACTCCAGGATCATGACCAGAGCCGAAGGCAGTTACTTAACCAACTGAGCCACCCAGGCGCCCCTAAACACTTCTTATTTTTATCTTTACTTCTCTTTTTTCTAGTGCTTCACATCAGTCACTCAAACCCGGTAGGGTCGAATAGGGAATGCTGGTGAGGGTAAAGGGCACATGAAAACTCAGCTCTCCTTCCTCTTTGGTCACGTCCTTCTGTGTGAGGTGGGATAAAATATAACAAATAAAAAACAACAGCTTCTTTCATTCTTTAAGCAACCAAACACAAAGCCCCCAGCCATTTCAACTTCTATAATGGATGTACAGAGGGGTTATTAGCCACTCGTTCCATAACAAACACATACGAAATTTTAAATTTGGTTTCTTCTTAGATAAAACACCTTGCTAAATTTGTTTTTGCAAATGAAGAAATAAAAACCTAGAGAGGCAAACTGACTCTCCCATATAATGAAAATAGTTGGTACTGGTACTGGGATTAGTGCCCAGAATTAGGTCTATGCCAATTGTCATTTCTTACAACTGTCTCATTATAAAATTAGGAAAAAAAAAAAAAAACCCTCCTCCCTGAATAATAGTAATGACATATTCTATTATGAACGCATGGGATATATCATGTGATAAGTGACATATAATTTTTTTCAGTTGATCCTTTATACCTGCAATGAGTCTTCACAGTGAGTTTGCTGGTTGTGATGATACCCTTAATGTGGATAATGAAAAAGAAAAAAGAAAAGGAAATTGATATTTATTTACCTTCCATATAAACAATGCCTTGAAACAAATCCTATATTTCAGGAAATTTAGGATATCCCAGATATAGGCTAAAACTGCAAGAGAACAAATAGATCTTCATTTCCAACTTTCTTTAAAACTGCTTTTGTTCTGGCCTTGCATCTATAATACATGTAATATTTCCAAACCAAACAACTCTTTATGTACAAGATAGATCAGCCAACTTCAAGAAGCTTGCTGAATATATTTTCAAACTTTTTGTAGTTGTTGCTGTTAATGGAGCTGACTGAATTTATAAAGGAACTCACTCCAGGTTTTGCATGGAAACAAGGTCATGTTTCCATTACTTTGCTAAAATAACATTTTTTCTGTGATAGATGGGCAAACCATGATCTTGTGCTTAATTTTCCTTTTAAAATTCAGACAGATCCTCGCTTCTCAGTCAATTAGTTTTCTTATTTTGTAGTCTGTGTGACACCTTAATAAAAGCGACCTTTCTTTTGTTTTAAAACAGTTGCTTCAGTGGTGCCTTTCCTGATTTTTTTAATTAGGTTTTGTTCTCAGACTAGTGGACTGTGTTCTGATAAACCCAATGATCTGTCTTCAAATGAGCAAAATAGTTATTTTTCCTCTTAATATGTTTCTTCTTCAGATCCAGTTGGAAACATTGACTGCCAGTCCTTGTTGAGCTGCTTCAAACTATCATAGACAGTTTGCCCTATAATACCATAAACTGAAAGACATCACTAAGCTGTAATGAAATACAATATTTAGGATTCCGAATGGTTTTTGCAAATCAAAGGGGAATATCACATTCAGAATCGTTTCTGTACTGGTAAAGGGCATGGAAAGTACTTTACTTTTTTTTTCTTTTGCTTAATATTTCAAATTCTTGTTAAATTTTTAAAATGTGTTCAATGATTTTTTTTTCTTTTAAGAGAGGAATTTTAAATGATCAGTATAAACAGGGAGCTCATGACACTTTTAAAGCCTTACAAGTACTAGAGTATCACTATAATGTAATTTAAAATTACATTATGATTTTTAAACAAAAGTAAATAAAGTGCCATTTTCAAATCCTGTCTTACAAAGGCTGCTGTGGGGTGAAAGCAGCCGTAGAACTCGAATGTGCTTGACTTTGGTTTGGGTTCTGATGGATCTGGCTTTTAGAAATGTTGAAAATTCTATCTGCACTGCCCTTGAGTGCTTGGCTGATCATAGAGAAATCAGAGAGAGTCAACTCCTTTGAGAATTATTAGTCTATTTATTTTCAGGCATTTAAAACTGTAAAATTCATCAATATTTATATAGAAATTGTCTCAGTATTAAATATTTGAGTAACTAAGAAATATACACACATATATGGTTAAACATTTGTATTGTGAATATTTGTTTTATTAGTGGAAAATAAATTTAAAAAATTTTATGTACTACATCTTACAAATGTTATTAAGGAAATATTCCCCTTCTTCCTTGTTCTTCATTAGATATGTAGATAATAATAATATTACCTTATAATTCTTGGTACTTTTAACATTTCAAAATATATATGTCCCTAGATACTTTTCCATATATTCTAAAATACTTCTGGCTTTCCTTCTTAAAATATTGCATAGAACGAGAACTATATACTAGCTGCAAAAGAACAGAAGTCTGGCAGCTTTTGAAGACTATAATTCTTTTAAAAAAGATACAGACATCATTCTTTGTGAGGCAAGAATAAAATCATGCCCTTTATTCATTGTCAATGGGCCTGTTCTTCCAGAATACATTACTATCTTTTATCTAATAGCCTATTACAGACTGCAGAGCATGTAAAAGCAGTGATATTGCTCAGGGTTTACAGATTTCATTTTTTATTTCAATGCCATTACTAAATAACCCCTCAGATGGAAATTCAATACTGGCACACTACACGATAAGCTATGTTAATAGCTCATGTTATGCAAGAATTGCACAATCACTTGAAACTTAATAGTAGGCCTGTGGATCAAGACAGTGAAATAGTTTGGTCCTGATTTTGCTCCCCTTTCCAAGAAGAACAACTAACAACTATTCAAGAACAAGACACCACGGAGAATCCAAGAATATAGGAGTGAGGCTGAAGCACCTTCATGCACCACAAAAACCAAGACAGACTGCATTAGAGGGGTAAGAGAGTAGACTACATACTGACTGTATTGCCCCTCCCCCAGGTTAGTGCCCCACCATGTGGAGCGGTCTCACCTGACCTTTCAGTTCCTCCAGTGGGAAAAGAACCCAGGGAGACAACCAGCACATCCTCCACCCCCAACATTGTGGGTAACTTTGTGGGAACCACTATTCTGAGTGTGCACCATGGGGATTGCAGAGAACTCTGCAAGGCTCAAACACTGGGAATTTGACTGATAGAAAAGTAGGAAGGGGCTTGCAGCAACCAGAACACAGATCTTGGCAGGCTGCGTTCATACCTGCAGTGCCCAGGTAGTAATCCCAACCAATAGTTTTTTGCTCATCTGCAGAACCAAGTCCAAGGCTCACTCTGACCAGGGAACTTGGCAGGGTGCAGATATGCCCGATTCAGATACTCAAAGAAGAAGTTTTTCTGGTACTAGAACCAGGTTTGCTCATAGCTCCACCTGCTGTGGAGAGCATCTTCCAATCCCATCTGACCAGGAGGGCTGGTGACAACACCTGGAAGCTGTGCAGCCCAGATGTACTCTAGCTTAGAGGTGGTTGGGCAGAGCTGATCACTCCCAGAGCAAAGCCTGTACGAGGCATAGAGCATTGTCTTGCTATGCACAGGCAGAGGGATTAATTCATAGCCATGGCTGTGGGTAGCTCCTGGCTACTCCCAACCAGAGAGCTTATTTGGTAAGTTGGTGCCTGAAGTGGCCCTGCCCCTTTCTGTCCAGGTAAGAGAGCTACGACATAGCCCCAGCCTCTTGGATAGTATCTTTTAGCCCCCTCTGACCAGAAGAGCTGGCAACAACTCCTGGAAGTGTCCCAAGGGTGCTTGAGCTAAGACGTAGGCAGGTAGAACAGATCACTTGCAGAGCAAGGACACTGGGCAGTTCAGTCAGGGAACTTGGAGTGCAGGTCAGCTTGAGTTTAGACAACAAATAGGGAGCTTTACTGGCTTTAGAGCTGCTTCTCTTGCTGTCCTTTGGCAGGGAATTGAGTCCATAGCCCTGCTTATCGATGCATATAACCTTCAAATTGTCCAACCAGGGAACCTAACCAGAGCACATGGGAAGCTGCATAATGCATTCAACAGCCCTACATACAATGGCACTTGAACAGAAAGCACAGCCCTTGTCTTCCCCCATCTCTGCAGACTGTTGGCCTCATCTAACCAGGGAATTCAGTGCACACTCTCCGGATTTGGGTCCCTAAATAATGAGCTATACAGACCCTGACCTTGTCCTATTGCTCTGCCAGGGCAGGAAAGCTAATCCATAGCCGCATCTATTCCTGAATATAATACCCAATTCTGACCATCTAGTAAGCCTAACCAGAGAATCCAAGGAAACACAGAGCCTATCTTATAGCCGCACTTGGGTAGGGACCCAAGCCAGCAGTCCTATCCCACCGTTCTCAGCTAGGGGCACAACTTCTCATCATTGTCCTCAGAGCTTGAACAGTTGCCTTGCCCAAATATAGACCAAAGTAGCAGGCCCAATCTGCTCAAGGCCATTATCAGCAGACACACCCAGAAACCCGAACTAAGCTGACTGGTGAAGAACTGTCTCTTCCAAAGCAAACCTGTAAAATTTGAAAGAGGAGCCCAGTTACTCCAATGTGCAGATACCAATGTAAGGAATCAAGATTCATGAAAAATCAGATAAATATGACACCACCAAAAGAGACTAATAAAGCTCCAATAACTGACACTGAAGAAATAAAGATTTATACATTGTCAGACAAAGAATTCAGAATAAACTTCTTAAGGAAGTTTAGTGAACTACAAAAAAAAAACAAGAAAACAAAAAACACACACAACTAAATGAAATTAAGAAAACAATGCATGAACAAAAGGAGAAATCTGACAAGTTAATATTAACCATCAAACAAACAAGGCTAGAGTTGAAAAATACAATAATTGAAATGAAGAATTCAGGAGAGAGTTTCAAAGTAGACTCACCCATGCAGAAGGAAGACTCAGCAACCTGGAAGATGGGACATTGGAAATTACCCAGTCAGAGGAGCAAAATGAAGAAGAATGAAAAAGAGTGAAGAAAACCTATGGGAATTATAGGGTACAATGAAAAGGAACAATATTTGCATTGTGGGAATTCCAAAAAGAGAAGAAAAAGAGAAAGGAACAAAAAATGATTAATGTCTTAAAATTTCCTAAACCTGGGGAAAGAGATGGACATCCAGATCCATGAAGCTCAAAGGACCTCAAATAAATTGAAACAAAGTACAGCTACATCAAGATAAATTATGATTAAATTGTCAAAAGTCAAAGATGAAAGAATTTTAAAAGCAGTAAAAGAGAGAACTTACATACAAGGGAACCCCCATAACTGTAATTGGATTTCTCAACAGAAACTTTTCAGGCCAGGAGAATTATTATACAACATAAAAACATGTAAATTATAACTGCCGTAACCTAAAATGTGAAGGGCAGGAAAAGTAAAATATAAAGTTTATAAATTCTATTGAAGTTAAGTTGTTATCAGTTTAAAATAGAGTGTTGTAAGTTTAAGTTATTTTATGTAAGCCCCTTGGTAACCACAAGGAAGAATCCTGTAGTAATTATACAAAAGAACATAATAAAGAAGTCAAACAATACTGATGCTAAAAGATTTGAAAACACACCAAAAAACACAATGGGCTACAAAACAAGAAACAACAGATCTACAAAACAACCAGAAATAAATCAACAAAATGACAATAGTAAGCCCTTATCTATCAATAATTACTTTAAATGGAAACAGATTAATTTCTCCAATCAAAAGACAGAGAATGGCTAAATGGGTTAAAAAAATAAGATCCACTTATTTAGGAAACTCACTTTAGTCTTAAAGACACACATAGACTGAGACTGAAAGGATGGAAAAAGACATTTCAAACAAATGGTAACAAGAAGAAGACGAAGGAGGAGGAAGAGAAGAAGGGGGAGGGGAGGAGGAGGAGAAGAAAGCAGGGATAGCTATATTTATATTAGACAAAATAGGCTTTAAAGTAAAAATGGTAAAAAGAGACAAAGAAGGTCATTATATACTGATAAAGGGGTCAATCCAGCAAGAAGATATAACAGTGATAAATATTTATGCACCCAAATTGGAGCCCCTAAATATGTAAAGAAAAACTAACAGAGCTATAAGGAGAAATCAACAGTAATACAATGAGTGTTGCATTCTTTAATACCTCACTCCAACAATGGATAGATCTTCCAGACAGAGAATCAGTAAGGAAATAGTGGATTTGGAACAAATGAACCTAACAGACATATACAGAACATTTTATCCAACAACAGCAAAATACACGTTCTCCTCAAGAGCACATGGAACATTTTCTAAAGTACACCATGTGTTAGGCCACAAAATAAGTCTTTTTTAAAAAAAATTATTTATTTATTTGAGAGAGAGAGTGCACAAGCAGGGAGAGGGGCAGAGCCACCCAGGCACCCCACAAAACAAGTCTTAGTAAATTGAAGAAGATTGAAATCATACCAAGTATCTTCTCTGACCACAATGACATTAAACTAAAAATTAGTAACAAGAGGGAAACTGGAAAATTTATGAGCACATGGAAATTAAAGAATACTTCCTGAACAACCAATGGATTAAAGGAGAAAAAAAAATTTGAGACAAAGATGCAAACACAATATACCAGAACTTGTGGTTTGCAACAGAAGCAGTTCTAAAATGGAAGTTGATAGCTCAAGTTTCATAGTTCAAGAAAGATCCCAAATAAATAACCTCCTTCTTCTGCCTTAAGGAAATAGAAAAAGAACAAACTGAGCCTAACATTAGCAGAAGGAAGGAAATAAAAAGATCAGAGTGGAGGGATGTCTGGGTGGCTCATTCGGTTAAGCATCCGACTCTTGATTTCCGCTCAGGTCATGATCTCAGCTCAGGTTATGATCTTGAGGTTGTGAGATCTAGCACCGAGTAGGGCTCCCTGCTCAGTGCTGAGTCTGCTTGTTTCCCTCTCCCTCTGTCCCTCCTCCTGCTCTCTCTCTTTCATAAATAAATAGATCTTAAAAAAAAAAAGATTAGAATGGAAATGAATAAAATAGAGACTAAAAAAAAAAATAGAAAAGATAAATGAAACTAAGAACTGGTTCTTTGAAAAAATAAAATTGATAAGCCTTTAGCTATACTCAGCAAGAAAAAAAAAAGAGAGAAGACTCAAATAAAAAAAATCAGAAATGAAACAGAAAAAGTTACTGTTGACACCAGAGAATTACAAAGGATCATGAGACTACTATTAAAAATTATATGCAAGTTGAACAACAAATTGGACAATGTAGAAGAAATGGACTAAGTCCTAGAAACAGTCAATCTTCCAAGACTGAATCATGAAGAAATAGTAAATCTGAATATACTGATTACCAGCAAAGAGTTTGAATTAGTAATCAAAAACCTCTCAACAATAAAAATCCAGAATCATATGGCTTCACTGGTGAATTCTACTAAACATTAAAAAATGTATTACTTATCCTTCTCAAACTCTTCCCAAAAAATTGAGGGAATGCTTCCAAACTTATTTTATGAGGTCAGCATTACTCTGATATTAAAAGCAGACAAGGAAAGAAAGAAAATTACAGACCAATATCCCTGATTAACAGTAAAAGCAAAAATTCTCAACAAAATATTAGTAAACCAAATTCAATAATACATTAAAAGGATCATACATCCAGATCAAGTAGGATTTACTCCTGGAATGCAAGGATGGTTCATTGGCAACAAATCAATCAATGTGACACACCACATTAACAAAATGAAGGATAAAAATCGTATGGTCATCTCAATAGATGCAGAAAAAGTATTTGACAAAATTCAACATTCATTTATGATAAAAACTCTCAACAAAGTGGGTATAGAGGGAACAAACCTCAAAATAATAAAGGCCATAATTCATAAAGGCCATTTATGTCAACCATAAAAAAAGAATGAAATCTTGCCATTTGTGACACAAATGGACCTTGAGGGAATTATGCTACATGAAGTAAGTCAGATAGAAAAAAGCAAATACCATATGATTTCACTTATATGTGGAATCTAAGAAAGCAAATGAGCAAACAAAACAAAATTCATAGATATAGAGGACAGAAATAATTACCAGAGGGGAGAAGAATTTGGCATTGGGCTTAACAGGTGACGAGAATCAAGAAGTACAGACTTGCAATGATAAATCATGGGGATATAATGTATGTACAGCACAGTGACTATAGCAAATAATGTAGTATATACTTGAAAGTTGCCAAGAGAGTAAATACTAAAATTTATCATCGTAAGAAAAAATAATAATTTTTTTGTAACTATGTGTGGTGAGAGATGATAACTAGACTTATTGTGGTGATCATTTTGCAGTATATACAAGTATCAAATCATTATGTTGTACACCCAAAAGTAATATAATGTTGTATGTCAATTACACCTCAAAAAAAAATATATAACAGGTGTCATGTAGTGGTTTGCAATTATAAGACTGGGACTACCAATCATTTTAGCATGAATTGTTTAGTCCCTATTCATAAGAATATTTTGCGGGTATTATTATCCTCTTTTTTGATATTAGAAAACTGAATCATAGAGAGTGTAAATCATTTACTTAAGGCAAGGCAGTTTGACTAGAAGGTTAAGATCCAAATCCAGAGAACCTGATGCCCGTGCTGACCTCTTAATCTCTAAAATATATTAGCATTTGCAATTTTTAATGATTATAGAGATCCATATATTAAAAATGTTGGAATCTACTGATGGAAGGGAAAAACTTTAGAGTCAGAGAAGCTTGAGCTCAAATTTCATTTCTGTCACTTGCTAGGAGAATATATTAGAGCAAATTAATTATTAGTCTCAGTTTCTTCATGTATAGATTAACTCTTGATTATTGACATTTGTTCTCAATGCTCTCTAAAAGTGAATGATCACTTTTCAACTCAAGATAGGCTATAGATACAAATGTTGAAACTGTAAAAATAATATGTCTCCGAGCATGAAAGACAAATTATTGAGTTTATATATAACAATGATTAAGAAAAATCTAAGGAGTACATTTTTCTTACTTCTGCTTATAATTATATTTTATTTTTAAATAATTCTGTATTAACTTTTTATATAAAAGTTATTTACAATTTTGTTATCAATTGCCCTCTTGGTATTTTTCTCTGTTCCATTATGTTTTTCTTAATCTTATTGAATACAGACAGTATAAAATGACAATTAGTTATTGTAAGTATGACTGTTAAGTATCCACAATCTCTTGTTACTATGTACATTATAATGGAAGTAAGGAAAAATGTTCATATATAGCCTGAATAAAAGCCAATGATGAACATGCTTATTACAGCAGAATCAACAAATTAAATATATGTTTTCACTTTTCATTTATTATATTTTATTTTTGTTTTGGTTCCACCTACTTTGGCTCATGGAATAGAAATTCTTCATTTTATCCCAAATCTAAGAAAAAAAAATTTCAAATTATTTTTTTGTGATCTGAAAAGACCAGTATGATTTGAATATCTTATTTTGCTTGTTAAATTACAAAGCTTTTAAAATTAAAGCAGATGTCTTACACTTAAATGAATATTTGTGATTTTACTTTATAAACACAATCATTTTTATTTTTTAATTTTTTTTATTTTTTAAAGATCTTATTTAATTATTTGAGAGAGAGAGTGAGAGCTCACAAGCAGGGCAGGGAGGGAAGGGCAAAGAGAGAAGGGGACTCCCTGCTGGAGCAGGGAGTCTGATGTGGGGCTAGATCCTGGGGCTTAATACCAGGACCCTGGGATCATGACTTGAGCTCAATTAAGACACTTAATGGACTGAGCCACCCAGGCACCCCTATAAACACAATGATTTTTAAAATTATGACTTCGTGTAGGTCACAGCAAGGTGAAACAATTCATGAAATAATTTTTGGAATGTTAAATCAAATCTATTATATGATTTATATATATAATACAAAAATATATCATTATTGAAATGAAGTTACATTTTTTGCTAGTTTAGGAAATTTTCTAGTGTATTTTTAATTGGCTTGATGTTGAATTCTGCCAATGAAATTTTTATATTAAATTAGTGAATTTTATGTCTTCCAAATGTATTCTAAACCTTTTGTGTATATATAGGCCAAACACACAGATACGAGCATACATACATAAATATAATACCTATATACACACATATATGTTCATGTATATATGCATATATACATATATATTTCTTGGAGAATAATTTTATACACGTTATGTGTATTTGTATATATAACATCTCCAAGGAATATTTGCCTAGCATGGTTTGCAAATAATTGAAAATAGCATGGTAGAAACTTGCAGAAATCTGTAATTGAACAGTTGTTCCATGGCTGCTCAAGGCAAATAATGCTTGTGTTGGTGTCTGAAAGGTCAGATGGGGTGAAGGAGGAATGTTCAAAATAGTATGATGTTGTTACAATTTGTCATGACCAAACAAAAGGTCAGTTTCAAATTTTTACAATGGAACTGTTACAGTGAGTTACAAGTTATAAGTTATAATGATTCTGGAACTCTATTGTCCCTTTTGACTTGTTTAAGATAGAGTAGTTTTTCTTTCATTCAAAATATTCTTAGCTTTATGGAAAAGAAAAAGTTGAATAAGACAAAAAGGATAAATTTGGGGTTAAAAACAAGAACACAACCCTTCCCTGCAATCATATAAGAAAGATATTATCAGAGCAGGTGTTCAGTGGCCTGAATTTAGCTAAATTTGGTTCTGCCAATGACTCACTGTTGAGAAAGGTTGACCTATTCAATTTTAAAAATAGAACTTTTTTTTTTTTTTTTTTTTTTTTTAAATTTTTTTTTTTTTTTT